>NW_026414073.1:15024-22578 GCF_001194135.2 Octopus bimaculoides | reverse complement strand
CCCTCATACCCAATATAATCGATATTGGTTGATAAGCTGGTTTTTATTCATGATGGACATATGCAGACTCCTGACATCAACACACACACATATATCGACACACACACACACACTTTATACTGACATACACACACACACATACATAAGCACATTCTTCACATATGCATTCATACACAATAATACACACACACACACATATATAGAAAATGAGACTTGCACGTTTTTATTCATACACACACACTATATACCTACGCACATACGCATACATATTTATATAAACATATATAGAGAACGACACACAGACACACACAAATACACACAAACACACACACACACACACAGACAAAGTTTTACATACACACACTATATACCTATCACATACATATTTATACATATATAGACAACCACACACAAACATGTACAAATATGCACACACACACACACACACACACACACACACACATGGTCCATGAATATATAAACACACTCCATGCATATATAATCGCAGAGGAATACACACACACATGCACTTTGCATGTTTAGGTACACACACATATATTTATATAGACACTCTTTATGCTGATATGCACGCGCACACACACACACACACACACACACACAGACACTGCATCACCTCAATATAATTTGAATACTAGTCACACACTGTATGTATCTATATAAATATAAATATATACACATACACACACACACATACGTGTGTGTCTCCTCTGTGTGTGTGTGTATTGAGGGAGAGAAGAATAAACATATAGATTTGTGCATGTGTATGTGTGTTTATTGAGGTGTGTGTATAAATAAATATGTATGTGTTTTGAGAAGAGAAAGAAAGGAGATGGATATATCTGTGTGTGTTGTGAGCGAGGTATGTGCGTATGTATATATATATATATATATATTTTGTATGTATTGAAAGAAAAAAAGAGGAATGTGTGTGTGCATATATATATATATATATATATATATATATATATTATATTATATATATATATATATTATTGATTTCTCAGACCATAAAGTGCAGTTTGTCCTTGAGCAAGGCTTTTCATGTCACGTTGCTCCAGTCTTTCGACTGATAATAAGTACCAGCTGGAGATGAGGGTTAAACCGAAAGCAAACTGGGGTATTTTTCGGGTAGGGTAAGAGCTAAGAGGAAGCGGGGTGAGTTAACCCTTCGACAAATTGGATTGTCAGTTTGGGTGGGGGTAGGTGGGCACAAGTGGGTCGGAGGTCACTTAAATACCTTAGAAATTAGAACAAGCTCCTGACTAATGAATGTGAAAGCGTAAGATAGATTATAAATGATATATATGTACATATATGTGTGTATATATATATGTCTATGTACATAAATATGTGTGTATGCATGTATATATGTATATATATATGTGTGTGTGTGTAGGTGAAACTGTTAATCCAGACACATCTTTTTTCTATCTCTCTGTTTTCTTTCGTAATTCCTTTCTGCCGAAGAGCATCGGCTTGAAACGTCAAAGACTTTTCCATTTTCCTTGAACATCAAACTAATACATCTTGTTTGTTGTTCCGCCACCTATTTCTGTCTTCTGAGTTGGCCACAGCTTTGAGCTGAAACAAACAAAACAAAACAAAATGCTTACCAGCATTTCAAATCATGTTCTGAGTTCAAATTCAGCTGAGGTCAACTTAACCTTTCGTCTTTGTGGGGATGATAAAATAGGTACAAGTTGATCACTGGCGTCCATGTAATTGATTTAGACCCTCCCCAAAATTTCAGCCCTTGGGCCAAAATTTAAACCTGGTATTTTTTCATTCTTTAGGATGGTGATCAGGCAGAATCCGTAGCACGCTCGGCCAAATGCTTAGCAACATTTTAATCATGTTAATGTTCTGAGTTCAAATTCAGCTGAGGTCAGCTTAACCTTTCATCTTTTCAGAGGCAATAAAATTAGTACCAGTTGTCCTTGGGTGGGGAGGTCAATAAAATAGGTACCATTTAAACAATGGGGCCACTGATAAAATAAGTACCAGTTAGGTACTCATTTAGTAGGAGTGGCTGTGTGGTAAGTAGCTTGCTTACCAACCACATGGTTCCGGGTTCAGTCCCACTGCGTGGCATCTTAGGCAAGTGTTTTCTACTATAGCCTCGGGCCGACCAAAGCCATGTGAGTGGATTTGGTAGACGGAAACTGAAAGAAGCCCGTCGTATATATATGTATATATATATATATATATATATATATATGTGTGTATGTGTGTGTTTGTGTGTCTGTGTTTGTCCCCCCAACATCGCTTGACAACCGATGCTGGTGTGTTTACGTCCCCGTAACTTAGTGGTTCAGCAAAAGAGACTGATAGAATAAGTACTAGGCTTCCAAAGAATAAGTCCTGGGATCGAGTTGCTCGGCTAAAGGCGGTGCTCCAGCATGGCCGCAGTCAAATGACTGAAACAAGTAAAAGAGTAAAAAAGAGTAAAAGAGTAATGATAATTATCAACAATAACAACAACAACAACAACAATAGTAATACCAGCAAAGACAATAACAATAACCGCACTAATAATCATAATAATAATAATAATAAAAACTGATAATAATAATTATTACGTGAAAAGATATTTTATTTATGAATTGAAAGCAAAAAAAAAATTACAACAAAAAGTAAAACAAGACAAAAAAAAGACTCCATTTACCTTCTCTCCCTGCCACATCTGACAAATATGCTGAGACAAATTGATTTTTCTCCTACAGTAAATGTTGGTGTTGGTGTTGGTGTTCTGTGCGTATGTAAGCTTGTGTGCGAGCGTGTGTGTGTGTGTTAGTGTACAGCAGTGTGTAGGTAAATGTCATGTTATGTTGGGTATGTTTTCTTTCATGTCTTAAAGCTTTTTAGCTATAACTCTGCAGTCCACTGGGATGTAGACATAAATAGTGTGTGTGTGTGTGTGTATAATCATGTGTGTGTTTACGTGTGTGTAAACATATGTATATGTACCTATATCTGCATATATGTATTTGTATACGTATGATGAATATGTGTGTGTATGTATACACGTGTCTGTATACATACATACATATATATTTATATGTGTGTGTCTAAATATATGTATATATATATGTATGTATGTAGGTATGTGTGTGTGTGTATGTATGTATGTATGTATGTGTGTGTGTGTATCTATGTATGTGTATATATATGTATGTATATATGTATTTGTATATATATATATATATATATGTGTGTGTGTGTGTGTCTGTGTATCTATGTATGTGTATATATTTGTGTGTGTGTGTATATATATATATATATATATATATACATACACACACACACACACACACACACACACACACACACACAGACATGTGTATGCATATGTATTCACATACATATGTATGCATATACAGACATAAGCACATGTACATGCATACATACATACATATATATATATATATCAGTATACACCCACACACACAGTTAATTGTGTTTATAATTGTGTGTACACTTACATAGATATTGGAACAGACATTTATATATATATGTATATATATCTGTGTGTGTGTGTATATATGTGTGTGTAGACTTTTTATTAGACGCACCAATAATATATTCAATCATATTCAACGTATAAACACTTAATCACAAATACACTTCTTCGTCTTTCACGAAATTCTTCAAAGAACTCTCTTAAATTCTTCAAATGATTTCTATTAATGGCTTAGGCTTTATTGGAATTTAAACATTATCCACTCGCCTCATTTGCATGCTAAACTTCTTAAAAGACTCGCATATTTGCCTTGTTCCACTTACAGATTGAACTTACTAAATACATTTTCGTGGCCTTTGTACTCTTTGAGGTTATTGTGTAAACATCTAGTTCCTTGGTTTATTTGCTTAACCCTTCAGATACCGCCTTTCCCTTGAGATGCACTGGTTTTGTCCTAATTCATTTTGAAAATAATTAAAAATTTAGTAAAATAACTTTGTTGTTATCAAGTTGGTTCTATGAACATGAAATTTAGATTACTTTAATCCTTTTGTTACCATATTTAGGCACAGGAGTGGCTGTGTGGTAACAAGCTTGCTTCCAACCACATAGTTCCGGGTTCAGTCCCACTGTGTGGCACTTTGGGCAAGTGTCTTCTACTATAGCCTTGGGCTAACCAAAGATTTGTGGGTGGATTTGGTAGATCGAAACTGAAGGAAGCCTGTCATATATATACATATATAATATAAATAAAATATATATATAGGCATATATACATACATATATGTACATACTTACATATATATGTGTATATATATATATATATATATCCATATACGGGTTGTCACAAAATGTAAGCAACATGAAATACGAAAACATGAAATCCAAAATCCGAAAAGCAACATGAAATTCGAAAACAAACTTTTTTGTGAACGAGAGAAACAAATGGAAAACAAGTCAAGTAACATAAAGAATGACCCTTCATCAGTTGTCAGCTGTTTATCTGCTCCAAACACACACACACACACACACACGTGTGTGTGTGTGTGTATGTATGTATATGTATGTATTTGTGTGTCTGTGTTTATCTTCCCACCATCGCTTGGCAACTGATGTTGATGTGTTTACGTCCCCAAGTGACCGATGGAATAAGTACCAGGCTTACAAAGAACAAGTCCTGGGTGTCGATTTATTTGACTAAAGGCGGTGCCCCAGCATGGCTGCAGTCAAATGGCTGACCCAAATAAAAGAGTAAAAGAGTATATTTATGTTAAAATACACTGCTTTTCAATTAATTTTGAAAATAATAAAGATTAAAATTGTGAAATTGAAATCAAAATTGAACTAAATCTTATGAAGATTTGTTGAGGCAAGTGAAATCGAAATCGAACTAAATTTGACGACTGGCACCCATGCCAACGTCGTCTCCTTCATTGGACACGAAACTCATCTTGCGAAGACTTATTGGGGCAAGCAAAAGCGAAATCGGGGTGGCACCTGTGCCCAGCGTTGCCTTTCTGGCACTTGTGCCCGTGACACGTGTAAGGATTTTCGAGCGGGATTGTTGCCAGTGCCCCTGGACTGGCTCTTGTGCGGGTGGCACATAAAATACACCATTTTGAGCATGGCCGTTGCCAGTACCGCCTGACTGGCCTTCGTGCGGGTGACACATAAAAGCACCCACTACACCCTCGGAGTGTTTGGCGTTAGGAAGGGCATCCAGCTGTAGAAACTCAGCCAAATCAGATTGGAGCCTGGTGTAGCCATCTGGTATCACCAGTCCTCAGTCAAATCGTCGAACCCATGCTAGCATGGAAAGCGGACGTTAAACAATGATGATGATGATGATAAAGAATTTAGTAAAATACCTTTGTCATTATTAAGTTGGTTTTCAGAGCATAAACTAACATGAAATTTTGATGGACGGTTCTAATTTTGATCAGTTTAAAACTGGAAATTTATATCTTAGAACAAGGGACAGTCTCAGGTAGGTTAGTATCAAAAAGGGTTAGAACAGACATGGTGGAAAGATCCAGAAACCAAATCATACGACTAAAATATTTCTGGTGAAACACACAAGCCTTTGTTTGAATTTTGAAAGTTATAAAGAATTTAGTAAAATACCTGTGGTGTATGCGTGCGAGTAGAAGTAATCGGCTTACTTCGGTTTTCCTTCCTTTGCACAAGTCTGTCCTGCGGTATCCGACCCTCGCGGCTGGCCCGACCCGAAGTATACTAGAAATAGCAGCTGCTTCTCCCAACACCTAGATGATCGCTTGGCACGTCCTCTCCTCACAACAACCCCGTTTGAAAAAGGACATGAAATCCCGATCGAGGCTCCCTCGGCCCTTCTTCCTCTTCCAGTCAGCTCGCCGTTCCGGTTAGCTCGCCTTCCGGTCAGCTCGCCGTTCCAGTCAGAGGTCAGCTCCCCAGTTGCTTACGTCATACCACATACCTTTGTCGTTATTAAGTTGGTTTTTCAGTGCATAAATTAACATGAAATTTCGATGGAAAGTTTCAATTACTTTAACTCTTTTGCTACCATATTTCTGTTGAAATAGACTGCTTTTGTTTCAATTAATTTTGAAAATAAGGAAGAGTTAAGTAAAAAATGATTCTGTCATTATTGACATGAAATTTTGATGAAAGGTTTTAAAGCTTTAGCATTTAAACCAGTTGTATCCGGCCCGAATATTCTAACCGTTTCATGTTCAAACTGGCCCTCTCTCAAACCTACCCCAACACCTCTAAAAATAAATAATCATATTGTTGAAATCTCAAAGCTATGAGATAATGCATGATTAATTCAAAACAATGTGAATAAATAAACATTATACTTGATGGAGTAATCTGAATGCTAAACAGTTAAAATGTGAAATTAAATTTGGCTTGGTATCAAAAGGTTTAGCACAGGACATGATGGGAAAATCTAGAAACTAAATCATATGACTTGGATGTTTCCGCTGAAATACACTGCCTTCATTTCAACTAATTTTCAAAATAATACTCTTACTCTTTTACTCTATTACTTGTTTCAGTCATTTGACTGCGGCACTGCCTTTAGTCGAGCAAATCAACCCTGGGACTTATTCTATATAAGCCCAGTACTTATTCTATCGGTCTCTTCTTTTGCTGAACCACTAAGTGACAGGGACATAAACACACCAGCATCAGTTGTCAAATACACACAGACACACACACACACACACACATATATATATATATATATATATATATATATATGACGGGCTTCTTTCAGTTTCCGTCTACCAAATCCACTCACAAGGCTTTGGTCGGCCTGAGGCTATAGCAGAAGACACTTGCCCAAGATGTCACGCAGTGGGACTGAACCTGGAACCATGTGGTTGGTAAGCAAGCTACTTACCACACAGCCACTCCTGCGCCTATAATGGGGAATTTAGTGAAATAATTTTGTCGTTATTAAGCTGGTTTTCAGAACCTAAATTAACATGAAAATATGGAAAGTTTTAAATTTAGATCACTTTTAAAACAAGAAGTTTGTGTCGTAGAACCAAGAGAAAGGCTCAGGTAGGTTGGTATCAAAAGAGTTAGCACAGACATGATGGAAAGGTCTGGAAATTAAGTTGTATGACTTAGGATATTACTGCCTTTGTTTCAATTGCTTTTAAAAATAATGAAAAATCTAGTAAAATAATTATGTCATTAAGAATAAAAAGTTTAGAATGGTATAACAATGCACTATAGAACAAAAAATGGACTATATACCTGTTGTAATTTGGTTATCTATAGTCCAATGATATTTCGGAATTACAATTCCTTCTTCAGATCTTCTTAGCTGGAGTCTCTGCTATAAAATGTTTTCCTCCATCTGCAGGGAAGAATTTTACATTTGAGATGTTGACAGAATGGAGATTAAAGATAGACTGATTTTGTGGAGAACTAAGTGCACTAGAAAGAGGTGGTGATATGTGTTTAGATAGAGAGTATGTGTATATATATGTGTGTATCTATCTATCTATATATATATTTGTGTGTATATATATATATATATATATATATATATATATATATGTGTGTGTGTGTGTGTGTGT
>NW_026414073.1:12217-15014 GCF_001194135.2 Octopus bimaculoides | reverse complement strand
GTGTGTGTGTATATATATATATATATATATATATATATATATATGTGTGTGTGTGTGTGTGTATATATATATATATATCCACATAGGTGGATAAAGATTTTTTATTTGTGTATTAAGGCTACCTTTAGTTTCATGCTTAAAGAATATCTTGATATTTCAAACTGATCACATGGAGAAATTGTTAAGATATTTTTAGCATGACACCACTGGTAGCCTTAAATCACAAATACAGTGTGTGTGTGTGTGTGTGTGTGTAGCTTTCATTTGTTTCAGTCATTTGACTGCAGCCATGTATACACACACACACACACACTTTCTCTGACTCTTCCTTTCCCTCTCAACTCCTCTTCCCATCTCTCTCTCTGTATCTCTATTTCCTTCCTTGTCTTTCCAACACACACACACATTCTTTCTCTCTCTCTCTATCTCTCTTTCTCTCTCTCTCTCTCTCTCTCTCTCTCTCTCTCTCTCTCTCTCTCTCTCTTTCTTTCTCTCTCTCTCTCTATCTCTCCCTCTCCCTCTCTCTCTGTCTATATATATATATATATATACATATATATATATATATCTTTCTTTCTCTCTCTCTCTCTCTCTTTCTCTCTCTCTCCCTCTCTCTCTCTCTCTCTCTCTCTCTCTCTCTCGAACTTAATTGTCTGAGGGTGTAAGGCCATTAATCACCTGTCCAAGTATGTAAGAATCTATTGTCCAACCACCTGTGTGCTGCATGTGATGACAGACGTTCAGGTTTCAAATCCACTATAATTTCCCCAGGGAATCGGAGCAGCCAATCATTGGTTTCCATAACAACAATTTTTCATTCAATAAGTCTTTTTAACAACCACACACTACCATCTCTACTCGACTACTTTCTTTCTGTCTCCCCTCTTTCTCCCGCTTCTCTCTTTCTGTGTTATACTACCTCCAGGTCAAAACCCACTAATATTGTTGTTGTTGTTATTGTTGTTGGTTCATCTTGTAATGAAGTATCTTAGTTTGTTTCAAACAATCAAGATAGGACCGTGCTGGAGCATTACCCTATATATGTCTGTGTGTGTGTGTGTGTATGTGCATGTGTGTGTGTGCATGTGTGTACGTGTGTGTGTGTGTATGTGTGCATGCATGTGTGTGTGTGTGTGTGTGTGTGTGAGTGAGAGAGAGAGAAAGAGAGCCACAGGACTGTATCGAACTCCAGATTCTGCTTTGGCATGGTTTCTATGGCTGCATGTTCCTTCCTAATGCCGACCTTTTCAGCTCCCTTAGAAAAACAACTAGATGGAACATATACCAACCTGCTCAGAAAGATACAGAACATCAGTTGGGGATCACACTCAACACTGGGTAACATCTGCAGAAATCTGACACCAATATCCCTCAGACTAAAGAAGAAACGGCTACAATTTGCTGGCCTCTGTCATCGAGCAGAGAAAAAGGTTATCTCCTCCCTGCTTCTATGGGATCCCTCTGGAAGTGTTTTCTCCAGGAAATTGACATTTCCAAATGCTATATCTCAGGACTCGGGGCTGGATATTAGGGTTCTGAACACAGCAATGCAGGACTGTGTAGTGTGGAAAGGGATTGTCAATGGAGTTCCAACCAATCTATGGCCCAGTGGTTAGAGCAGCAGACTCGCGGTCATAGGATCGCGGTTTCGATTCCCAAACCGGGCGTTGTGAGTGTTTATTGAGCAAAAACACCTAAAAGCTCCACGAGGCTCTGGCAGGGGATGGTGGCAAACCCTGCTGTACTCTTTCACCACAACTTTCTCTCACTTTTACTTCCTGTTTCTGTTGTGCCTGTAATTCAAAGGGCCAACCTTGTCACACTCTGTGTCACGCTGAATATCCCCGAGAACTACATTAAGGGTACACGTGTCTGTGGAGTGCTCAGCCACTTGCACGTTAATTTCACGAGCAAGCTGTTCTGTTGATTGATTCAACTGGAACCCTCGACGGAGTGCCAACAACAACAATGATGATGATGATGATGAAGAACGCCGACCACTTTACAGACTGTATTCTCGTTTACTCCTTTACTTGTTTCAATCATTTGACTGTGACCATGCTGGAGCACCGCCTTGACAGGTTTTAGTCGATCAAATCGACCCTGGGACTTGTATTGTTTTAAGCTTGGTACTTACTCTATTGGTCTCTTTTGCTGAACTGCTAAGTTACCAACACTGGCTGTCAAGTGCTGATGGTGGTGGGGGACAAACACAAAGACACACATACACATTTACATAAATATATATATATATATACGATGGGCTTCCTTCAGTTTCCGTGTACCAAATCAACTCACTAAGTTTTGGTCAGACCGGAGCTATAGTAGAAGACATTTGCGCAAGGTTCCATGCAGTGAGACTGAACCCAGAACCATGTGGTTGGGAAGCAAACTTCTTACCACACAGCCACACACACACACACATATTCTTTTATTCTTTTATTTCTTTCACTTATTTGACTGTGGCCATGCTGGAGCACCCCAGGACTTATTCTTTGTAAGCCTAGTACTTATATATTGGTCTCCTTTGTCGAACCTCTAAGTTACGGGGGACATAAACACACCAACATCGGTTGTCAAGTGATGGTGGGGAGACAAACACAGACACACAAACATATACATACATATATATGTGGCTGTGTGGTAAGTATATTGCTTCCCAGCCACATGGTTCCGGGTTCAGTCCCACTGCGTGACACCTTGGGCAAGTGTCTTCTACTCTAGTCTCGGGCTGACCAAAGCTTTGTGAGTGGATTTGGTAGACCATATGGATCCCTCCCGCAACTCCCCCCCCCCC
>NW_026414073.1:11886-12167 GCF_001194135.2 Octopus bimaculoides | reverse complement strand
GGTTGAGAACCACTGATGCAGATGTATCTACGTATGCAGATGTATAGATATGTGTGTGTATGTAGCTGTATGTATGTACATGCATGTATGAAGTGTGTGTGTGTGTGTGTGTGTATACACATGGCTGTCCATATGACAACACACCAGAGTCATTCCTTGGTTACATTAAAAAAAAAAAAAGTAAAACGAAACACAAAGATGAGAGACTACTGCTATTGTGGTTGTTGATGATGCTGCTGTTAGTTGTGGTCACCATATCAACATGAGCATTTCATGTCGCC
>NW_026414073.1:8485-9727 GCF_001194135.2 Octopus bimaculoides | reverse complement strand
AAAAAAAAAAAAAAAAAAAAATCTGAATGTTGGGACTCAAAACTTGGCCTTAACCCTTTAATGTTCACATTATTCTGCCATAATTAATGCTTTTTTATCCACATTGGTTTGAACTAATCAAGCATTATCTTGTAGCTATGAGATTTTGATGAGGTAGCTGTTAATTTTTAAAACAATATTGTAGGGCTGGTGTGAGAGACCAGATCTGGCCAGTGTGAACATAAAACAGGCAGAATACTTTTGGCCGGTTTAAATGCTAAAGGGTTAAAGCCAGGAATTTTTCAGCACCCCTTCATAGACTCCTCTTTAGGGTACATCATACACCCAGACACCGGGCCACTGCTATCTTTATCTCAACAGTCACTCCTACCCATGCTTTTATTATGTACAAGGAAGCAATGGTTAGCTACGTATCTCCTCTATAATAAGACACCTGTACAATGTCTATCATACATCATAATTTGTCTATCATACTTCAGCCTTTCAACATATGGCCATAAAGTTACTTTCCTCCCTGCTATAACCCCACACAGCCGAGAACCTCACAAGTACCAGTGCTATGCTAGAAAGTACCCAATACACTCTGTTAAGTGAGTGTCACAGGGAAGGGCATCTGGCTGTAGAAACCACACTCACCAAAGCAAAATAGTGGAGCTTGTTGCAATCCTTTGATGGTAGCCATGTATCTCTTCTAGAGTAACACATCTGTTCCTGTCTCTGTCTTTCTAACAACCTTCAGCCTCTCGACATCTGACGTAAAGTTGCTTCCCCTCCCTGCTTGTAACCTCACCCAGCTGAAAAAGTTTTTCCATTTCAAGTTGCTTGGCAACTTTGTTTCCCAGCCACATGGTTCTGGGTTCAGTCCCACTGCAAGTGTATTTTATTATAGCTTTGGGCCGACCAAAGCTTTGTGAGTGGATTTGGCAGATAGAAACTGAAAGAAGCCCATTGTATATACACATACACTCACACACACACACACACTTTTATTTGTTTGTCATTTGATTGTGGCCATGCTGGAGCACCACCTTTTTGTTGAACAAATCGACCCCAGGACTTATTCTTTATATGCCTAGTATTTTATTCTATCGGTCTTTTTCACCAAACCGCTAAGTTACAGGAATGTAAACACACCAACATTGGTTGTCAAGCGATGGTGGGTGGGGTGGGGGGACAAACACAGACATGCAAACATACACACACACACACACACACACACACACACACACACACACACACACA
>NW_026414073.1:7111-8147 GCF_001194135.2 Octopus bimaculoides | reverse complement strand
TGAGAGGTTTGAATAATTTCCCTCTGGAAACATGGGTGTTTCATACAACATCCTTAAACAAACCTTATTCAGGGACCTTTTGAGAAGGATGGGTTACTCGATCTGAAGAAAATTCTAACTGGGCCTCACAAACAAGGTTATGTGCTGTTTATCTTGGTATGAGATCACCATGTCAAGCACATATGGTTGTGATGCATGTGCCTGGTGTACCCTTATCAAACACGTAGTCATGATGGGTATATTGGGCTTTGTATATTTTACCCCAGTGTCACTTTGATGGCATGCCCTGCTCTCTCACTCAATGATGATAATAATAATAATAATAATAATAATAATAATAAATTCTTTATTCTAATCATAGGATCGTACATAGAATTGGACATAACAGGACAGACAGGTAATAATAATAATAATAATAATAATAATAATAATAATAATAATAAAAGGTAAAACTAACATTGATTTGCTCTGGATAGTGCCTCGTTTTTTTGATCATAGGTGTTGGCCAGTCGTTGTTGGCCTAGGGCTGAAACATCAACATCTGTTTGCTCTGTGTTTGACCCTGAGTTTCTCAGTAAGCCTTCATCTAAAACTCACTTGCATCATTTCTATATTTAGTTTTGAACATAGCTGACAATATATCTCCTGTTGTTGTCACTGTTGTTGTTATGGTGGCGATGGAGGTGGTGTGAGGAGACTTCTTCCCCTACCCCATCAGTCACCAGTACCTGACTACTACTGGTTGTTGTTGTTGATGTTATGGGGTGGGAGTCAGGGTTTTGGAGGCTCACCTCCCACCGCCACCATTGGTACCTAACTGCTGTTTGTTATTGTAATTTGCTGTTTTCCTACTGTTGCTGGTGTTGTTGTTAGAGTAGCTTTCTGACCACATGGTTCTGGGTTCAGTCCCACTGCATGGCACCTTGGGCAAGTGTCTTCTCCTATAGCTTCGGACCGACCAAAACCTTGAGAGTGGATTTAGTTTGAGAGAAACTGAACGAAGCTCAATGTGTGTGTGTGTGTGCATGTGTGAAAG
>NW_026414073.1:4740-5998 GCF_001194135.2 Octopus bimaculoides | reverse complement strand
CCAGTACCTGACTACTACTGGTTGTTGTTGTTGATGTTATGGGGTGGGAGTCAGGGTTTTGGAGGCTCACCTCCCACCGCCACCATTGGTACCTAACTGCTGTTTGTTATTGTAATTTGCTGTTTTCCTACTGTTGCTGGTGTTGTTGTTAGAGTAGCTTTCTGACCACATGGTTCTGGGTTCAGTCCCACTGCATGGCACCTTGGGCAAGTGTCTTCTACTATAGCCTCGGGCCGACCAAAGCCTTGTGAGTGGATTTGGTAGACGGAAACTGAAAGAAGCCCGTTGTGTATATGTATATGTATATATATATGTATGTGTGTATGTGTTTGTGTGTCTGTGTTTGTCCCCCCAACATCGCTTGACAACCGATGCTGGTGTGTTTATGTCCTCGTCACTTAGCGGTTCGGCAGAAAGAGACCGATAGAATAAGTACTAGGCTTCTAAAGAATAAGTCCTGGGGTCGATTTGATTCGACTAAAGGCGGTGCTCCAGCATGGCCACAGTCAAAAGACTGAAACAAGTAAAAGAGTAAAAGAGTATACAAATAATCCCAATATGCAATTTTCAAATACTGAGAAACAATTGCATTCATTTAAATATTTTTTGTTGTTGAAACAAAACAAAACAAAACAAAAAACAACATTCCTTTGTTTTCCTCACTTTTTTTTTCTTTTTCTTGTCTGCTTCTCTCCTTCATCTCTATTCACTCTTCTCATTGTCTATCTCCTCCTCCCTCTCCCTTTGTATTCCTCCCTCTTCTTCTCTTACCCATTCTATTTCCCATTCTCTCTCTCTCTATCTATTATATTGTCCCTATTTCTCCCTCTCTACTATAACTGTATCTTTCTCTGCTTCTCTGAACTCTACCTTTCTTTACTCTCTCACTTCTACTTCCTCCCCCTCTCTTGTTCACTTCTACTTCCTCCTCTCTCTCTCTCTCTTGATACTATATTTGTGTCTCTCACTTTATCTCTACTAAGAGTGCCCTAATCTCTCTCTCTCTCTCTCTGTCCCCCTCTATCTCCATTTCACTTTCTCCCTCTCACTATGTCCTCCCTCTTCCTCTATCTACTATGTATCTCTCTCTCTCTTTCCCTGCCCCTCCTCTCTGTACATCTCCCCTTTATCTTACCCACAATTCTCTCCCTCTCCCTCTTTCTCTCTCTTCATATTCTTCCTCTCCTTCTGTCCATATTTCTGTCTCCCTCTATCAACTACATACATACATACATATATATATGTGTGTATATATATG
>NW_026414073.1:4108-4730 GCF_001194135.2 Octopus bimaculoides | reverse complement strand
TATATATACATACATACATACATATATATATATATATATATGTATATATTCGTGTGTGTGGGTGTGTGTCTTTGTGTCTGTGTTTGTTCATCACCATTGCTTGACAACTGGTGTTGGTGCATTTACATCCTTGTAACTTAGTGGTTTGACAAAAAAAAACTGATAGAATTAGTACCAGCTTTAAAAAATAGATAAGTAAATACCGCTGGAGTGGTGGTGGTGGTGGGGAAGTTGATTCTTTTGACTGAAAATTCTTCAAGGTGGTGCCCCAGCATGGCCGCAGTCTAATGACTGATGCAAGCGAAAGACAAAATAAAAAGCTAAGTCTGCTGGATCAGGGCTGACCTTGGGCTAAACACTAGAGCTGCACCAACAACAATAACATCAACTATATGCGTAGGAGTGGCTGTGTGGTAAGTAGCTTGCTTACCAACCACATGGTTCCGGGTTCAGTCCCACTGCGTGGCACCTTGGGCAAGTGTCTTCTACTATAGCCTCGGGCCGACCAAAGCCTTGTGAGTGGATTTGGTAGACGGAAACTGAAAGAAGCCCGTTGTGTATATGTATATGTATATATATATACACATATATATATTTATATACACACACACAAACACACACA
>NW_026414073.1:2092-3184 GCF_001194135.2 Octopus bimaculoides | reverse complement strand
TATATATATATATATATATGTATATATATATACACATATATATATTTATATACACACACACAAACACACACACACACATATATAAATATATGCATTTATATTAATACACATCTCCCACCCCCGTCACCAACCACCAACATTCTCCACTGAACCAAATTCTATAAAACAACCATAGAAATCAAAAATTCAAATTTTATCGCAGTTTTCACTGTTAATGGCATTACAGTATAGGTGGTGGTGGAGGTACTGGTGGTTGCGGTAGTTGTGGTGTTATTTGTCTGTTGAGGTATAAATTAGTTTTGTAGTTAGTGGTGGGTGTTGGTGGTGATGGTGTTGTATATATGCCGAGGTGTAATGTGGTATAGGTGATAGCAGTGTGTGGTGGTAGTGGTGGTGGTGTTGTATATATGTTGAGGTGTAATATGGTATAGCTGATAGTAGTGTGTGGTGGTGTTGGTGGTAGTTGTGTCTATGTTGAAGTATATAATATGCTTGTGGCTGTGTGGTTTAGATGCTTACATTGCAATCATGCAGGTTTGGGTTCAGTTCCATTGCGGGCCTTGTGACAATATGGTAAAAATTTTGCTTCCCAGCTATGTGGGTCTGGGTTCAGTCCTACTGCATGGCACCTTGGGCAACTGTCTTCTACTATAGCCTGAAACCAACCAAAGCCTTGTGGGTGGATTTGGTAGACGGAAACTGAAAGAAGCCCATTGTATGTGTACAGTAGAACCTCGTAGTATGAGTACCCCATTGTATGAGTAATTTGCTGTATGAGCCGAGACTTGTGTGAATTTTTCTCTTGAAGTACGAGTAGAAATCCACAGTATGAGCACACTAATTGTCCCATCTTTAAGGTAATTCAGTTAATAAAACCAGTTTACATATTTCTTTTGCATTCTCTTTTTTATAATTGTCGTTTTACTTAAAACCCATAAATAATTATTTTTGAGTGGTTTTTGGGGGCTGGAATGGATTAATTTATATTTCAGTTAATTTCAATAGGGAAAATTAATTTGTAAAACAAGTAAATCGTAAGACAAACTCGGTCATGGAACAAATTAAACTCGTACTATGAGGTATCACGGCTTG
>NW_026414073.1:0-1592 GCF_001194135.2 Octopus bimaculoides | reverse complement strand
GTTAGGAAAAGCATCCAGCTGTAAAAATCCTGCCAAAACAGTTACAAAAGTCTGGTGTAAGCTTCTGCCTGGTTGGCTCTTGTCAAAGCATCCCACCCATGCCAGCATGGAAGATAGACATTAAACGCTGATGATGATGATGATATGTGTGTGTGTGTGTGTGTATATATATATTTGTGTGTCTGTGTTTGGGCCCCCACCATCACTTGTCAACCAATGTTAGTGTGTTTATGTCCCTGTAACCTAGCAGTTCGGCAAAAGAGATCAATAGAATAAGTACTAGGCTTACAAAGAATAAGTCCTGGGGTCGATTTATTCGACTGAAACATTTCATGGTGGTGCACCAGCATGGCCACTGTCCATTGACTGATATGAGTAGAAGGATGAGAAAGATAAATGTTATGGTGCTGATTGTAGTGGTGGTGATGGTGGTTGTGGTTGTGGTGGTGGTAGTTGTGGTAGTGGTTGTGGTGGCGGTGGTGGTGGTAACTGAAACAAGTAAAAGATTAAAAAAAAGGGTAAAAGATGTGTTGAGTGGTATAGTGGTGGTGGTAGTAGTAGTAGTAGTAGTTGCAGGTTATGTACATATGTAATGTGGTATTAGTTTTCTGGTGTTATTGTATGGGTGATGGTACAAAGTGGTTTTGGTATCGATGTGCATTTGTGTGTATGTGGGGCGGGGGAGGGGTAGTGTTATGTTGCCATCTGTGTAAGTGCGTGTACTACAGCCACTACTACTACTACTACTACTATTACTACTACTACTACTACCATTACTACTACTACCATTACTACTACTACTAAAGTACTAGGCTTCTAAAGAATAAGTCCTGGGGTCGATTTGCTCGACTAAAGGCGGTGCTCCAGCATGGCCGCAGTCAAATGACTGAAACAAGTAAAAGAGTAAAAGGGTATAATGTTGACGATGATGATGATACTAATGATGATGATATTAACAATGACAATAATGATGATGATGACGACGATAAGGATAATAAGATGATGATAATAAAGACTGGTGATAAATGAGAATGATATTAATGATGATGATGATGATGATGATGGTATTAATGATGATCTTTGTGATGATGATGATGATGATGATAATATTGATGTTATCGATGATGATAATGATGACGGTGATGATGATGAAGTTTTCTTACATCCGCTATGTGGGAGATGGAGGGGAGTAACAATAGGAAGACAGACAATGTTAGAAATGGAAATAACAACAACAACAACAAAATAATAATAATGATAATAATAATAACAATAATAATTACAAATTAGACAAATATATTCATTAGACACATCCAAATTCGTACTCCACACCCAGCATCTACATCATAACGCCTCACGCATCTCTTGTTTGTTTTGCATTAAATATACATTAAATGTGTGTGTGTGTCTGTTGGTGAGTTATGTGTGAGCAGGGTGTATGACTATGTGTTAGTAAATAAGTGTGTGTGTGTATATATATGCATGTGTGAATATATGTGTATGGACAAGTACATATATATATTTGAATATGTGCGTTTCTGTAGATAACTAAATATAGAAATATGTGTGTGTGTGTGTGTGTGTGTGTGTGT
>NW_026414072.1:1082-1489 GCF_001194135.2 Octopus bimaculoides | reverse complement strand
ATAATCGATTATCTCGGTAACCATAGGAGTTGGAGGGCAATAAAAATCTCTTGAACATGAGTGGACCATGCTGCCGCTCTTTGCTGAATTTCACGTAATTCCTCTTCACCGTTCTCGAGTGAATCTGCCGACAATCAATCAAGAACACTGCAATTTATAGTATAGATTTTAGCTAATTGTGATTTTTTATATATATTTACATATATATATATATTTCTATATGTGTGTGTATATATATATATATATAAGAGTGTATGTGTGTATATGTATATACGTGTGTATGGGTATATGTATATATGTGAGTGTATGTTTTAGTCTGTGTTAGTATGTATGTATATATATGGGTGTATGTATATATGTGGGTATATATGTATATACATGTGAGTATATGTGTATACATATTTATA
>NW_026414072.1:676-781 GCF_001194135.2 Octopus bimaculoides | reverse complement strand
GTATGTATTTATATATGTATTTCTATATGTGTTTCAGTGTATATATGTGTGTGTGTGTATTTGTTTATACTATTCCTTTTATATATATATATATATATATATATA
>NW_026414072.1:510-666 GCF_001194135.2 Octopus bimaculoides | reverse complement strand
ATATATATATATATATATATATATATGAGTGTATATGTATGCTTATGTATGTATATGTATGGTCAAATGTATATATGTGAGTGTGTGTGTTTTTGTCTATATGTGTTAGTATGTATGTATATATGTGTATTTATGTATATATGTGTGTGCATACTT
>NW_026414072.1:318-500 GCF_001194135.2 Octopus bimaculoides | reverse complement strand
AGTATGTATGTATATATGTGTATTTATGTATATATGTGTGTGCATACTTTTATACACATACATGTCTATACATATATAGACATGTCTATATGTATATATAGACATATTTATATATATGTATATATATATATATGTATATATATATATGTATACTTATATATATGTGTGTGTATATATATGTA
>NW_026414072.1:203-308 GCF_001194135.2 Octopus bimaculoides | reverse complement strand
ATATATATGTATTTATATATATATGTATATATATATTTATATGTATATATGTATTTATATATATATGGTCCAATCAAGAGTTTTGATGGCACATCTGGTGTATAA
>NW_026414072.1:0-110 GCF_001194135.2 Octopus bimaculoides | reverse complement strand
GTATTGTGGAGAGGAAAGCATCAAGTTTTGTCTTGAAGACCTCCGCATCCTTGTCTTGCATATGTGTATATATATGTATATGTATGTATGTGTATATATATGTATATGTA
>NW_026414071.1:0-218 GCF_001194135.2 Octopus bimaculoides | reverse complement strand
TTGTATTTTCATTATGTTTCCTTCCTCTTACATTCTTTATGTCCATATAATCCGGAAAGATTATTACTACGACTATAAATTCTGAAATTTCCTTGTCGATGGGTAGGCAATGTTAATTTGATATTCAGCTTGTTTTCACTTGAGAGACAATACTTACATGCACTCGTAGTTTCTCTCTGAGTAGAGAGTAAAAGTCATATATATATATATATATACAT
>NW_026414070.1:0-359 GCF_001194135.2 Octopus bimaculoides | reverse complement strand
TCACAGGCACAGGGAGGAATATAGATGTTGCACGGATGGTAGTCGAACCACTTTGCTTGTGTAATTCTTACCATTATGGACTCTCTGATGAAGCTTTGGGTTTTCAAACTTTGTCCAATTTTTGTCCAATTTTTGTCCATTTTTTTGTTCAATTTTTGTATAATCTTGGTATGGTGTATGAACTTTAGCATGCTGGACTTCCAAAGCAAAAACAGCTGTAAGAGTAGGGTTATATTCAATCATTTATCCTTATTTATTTATTTATTCATATGATTGTAATTAATAAATAGGTCTAGCTGATGTTTGTAAGGTGATGTTTTTCAATTATCTTCTCGATTTTCTTCCTTGCCTTATATATA
>NW_026414069.1:1871-2114 GCF_001194135.2 Octopus bimaculoides | reverse complement strand
TGGGCTTTAACATTTTAATCTCATGCAGATCTGAGACTCGACTTTCTGAATACAATCTGACCTTATGAGGGGGTGCTGAAAATGTCCTGGGTTTAAGGGTATCTTGAAAGGCCTGATTAGAGACCCAGCCTTCCGAGTTCTTTTACAGGGCTTAGAAAAACTGAAGGACCACTGCAATAAGTGTGTGCATCTGAGAGGGGAATATGTGGGATAAAATCATAATTAAGTGATCCTCCTGTATTT
>NW_026414069.1:0-565 GCF_001194135.2 Octopus bimaculoides | reverse complement strand
AGAAATACATTATCCAAAGTGTTTCTCCCTTTTTTTAAGATGGAAGAGAGAGGTTTGACAGCAAATTACCTGCTAGTTCAAACAGGTCAGATTACTGTCAGAAGGACCCCCTCATACTCCACCAACTCCCAAATTTGGTTTAGTGAATAATAAAAAATAAATCAATACTCAAAAAAAAAATAATATGAATGAGCAACACATGACATAGCATTTATCTTCTGCTTGTTTCAGTTATTGGACTGCAGCCATGCTGCGGCAGTGCCTTGAAGAGTCGTTGAACAAATTGCACCCAGTATTTATTTTATAAAACAGGTACTTATTCTATCAGTCTCTTTCTCTGACAAACTATTAATTTATGAGGATGTAAACAAACCAATACTGGTTGTCAAACAGTGGGGAGCACAAATACAAGCACACACTGATATAAACACAAACATGGCATGGTCATGTACTATGGATGAGGCGAGCAGTGTGAAGAAGTGCCACTCTCAAACAGTGGAAGGAATCCGGGATAGAGGGAGACCCAGGAAGACATGGGATGAGGTGGTGAAGCATGACTTTCAAA
>NW_026414068.1:0-340 GCF_001194135.2 Octopus bimaculoides | reverse complement strand
TCCGTTGATCGGATCAACTGGAACCCTCGTCGTCGTAAGCGACCGAGTGCTAACAACAACAATACTAGTAATGATGATGGTTTCAAATTTTGGCAGAAAGAAGTCTATTACATAGAAGCCGCTCTTTCCGCCGAAGTCGACATTATATATATAAAGAATAGGGGTAGCTGATGAAGGAAATGTTCTCTATGTGGCCTGTCTGTTTTCCTTTGTGTTCCTACCGTTGTCAGAAAAAAGTTTGTTTTCCATGCTTTGTTTATATTTGTTTTTCATTTTGTCCACGTTTTTTGGTGACGTCCTGTACCCAGATATGCATCTATATATACATGTAGAAGTAGGT
>NW_026414067.1:0-494 GCF_001194135.2 Octopus bimaculoides | reverse complement strand
CTGAACCCAGAACCATGCGGTTGGTAGGCAAGCTACTTACTACACAGCCACTCCTGCCCCATGTCTGTTTTCTAATTACATATTCATATGCAGCTAATTATGTGACTTCGTTTTGTTGTCTCTTTCCTTTTTCATTGAAAATATAATGCATGCATGTGGGGCAATGAAGGAGAAGAATTTGTCTCAAAACAGGATTGCCGGAGATTTGGGGTTGTCGTCCTCAGAACGAAGGTTCACTGGAACAGATTATAACGCTGTTTATATTCGGCGTCCAAGATTCGGCCCAGAACGTCGTCGCTGAAGCCTAACACTAGTCTTGTTTAGAATGCTAATGTAGAAGTTGTACCGAACGCATTGTCCGACTTGCAGAAATCTGTGAATACTTGTCAATATTCCAAATGCTAGGCGTCCAATCTTCCACTTCTATTGACCCGATTGCAAAGGGAAGAGAAGGAGGAAGAGCAGCGGCAGCAGAAGCAGCAGCAGCAGCAGCA
>NW_026414066.1:0-339 GCF_001194135.2 Octopus bimaculoides | reverse complement strand
GTGTGTGTGTTTGTGTGTCTGTGTTTGTCCCCCTACCATCGCTTGAAAACCGATGTGGTGTGTACGTCACGTGATCTAGTAGATGTGTTTAAGCCCAATCATTGTCCACGTTGTCATGATACAAAGTCACTGAAATATTTTGGCGAATGTATCATTAATATAGCCACATGACACCCTGACAGTTTTACGAGTTTCAACCAACGAATCAAATTGAGCCCACGGTTTCGATTCCCAGACCAGGCTTTGTGAGTGTTTATTGAGCGAAAACATGAATCTCCACGAGGCTCCGGCAGGGGTAGAGACGAACCCTGCTGTACTCTTTCATCACAACTTTCTCTC
>NW_026414065.1:0-226 GCF_001194135.2 Octopus bimaculoides | reverse complement strand
TGTATGTATGTATGTGTGTGTGTGTGTGCGTGTATGTTTGTATGTATGTATGTATGTATGTATGTATGTATAAATGTATGCATGGATGCATCTATGTATGCATACATGTATGTATATATTTATGTATGTATTTATGTATGTATGTGTGTATGTATGCATGCATGTATGTATATGTCTATGAATGCATGTATGCGTGTATGTATGTATGCATGTATGTATGTATGCA
>NW_026414064.1:0-284 GCF_001194135.2 Octopus bimaculoides | reverse complement strand
TTTTTTTTTTATTGTTTTTCTTATTTCGTTGATTAAGTTTCCATTATTTTCGCTAACGGTCATCCGATCGTTCCAACAGCTTCCTTCGATTTTCAAACTGTGAGCAACCTTCATCCAATCAGAATGAAGATCGGTAACAGGAAACTCGGATTAACAGTTTTTTTCACAAAACTTTGTTTCACCCAACTTTTGTTATTAACGACATATATGTGTATTTTTATATTTCCATACCTGTGCACACTCAAACACACACACACACACACACACACACACACACACACACA
>NW_026414063.1:0-1067 GCF_001194135.2 Octopus bimaculoides | reverse complement strand
CTTTGGTCGGCCCGAGGCTATAGTAGAAGACACTTGCACAAGGTGCAACGCAGTTGGACTGAATCCAGAACTATGTCGTTGGTAAGCAAGCTACTTACCACACAGCCACTTCAATATATATATATACGTATATATATACACATGTATATATGTGTGCAGTCTCTTGTACTGAACTCATGTTTCCGAGCCGAGCAATGCCATGTTAATGAAATTAGCAGACGGAAACTGTACGGAAGACCGTCGTATGCATATAAGTACATGCGTGTGCTCGTGTGACTGTTTCTACCACCGCTTGACTACCGGTGTCTGTTGTTAACGTGCCCTTAAACTGGAGGGTCAGCAAAAAGGACCAATGGGTTAAGTACTTGATTAAAAATGAAATAAAATAAAATAAAAACTGTAATTGTGATATAAAAAAGTAAATAAAAATTAAGGGGAGATAAGTAGTAAAAGAAGCAGTTTACTTTTTATACAGTATAAAGACTGGTGATCGCCGCTAGAACATGAGTAAATATTTTATTTTTCTCAGTGGAATTACGCCAGAGAAACTCATGCAAATATGAAACAAACCATTCGTCCAATGTCCCAAACTGTCGTCTCAGTTTCCGTTTCACCCGCATCCACATATTTTCCACATTTTGTGTGGACATCTTGATCATGAGAATCGATTGCAACGTTCCTTAGTTATGTCCTTTCGCTTCTATTACTACTTGTCTCCCCCTTAATTTTTATTTACTTTTTTTTTCCTATATCACTAAACTGAACAATTACCAATAAAAACTAATACTAGAATCCATTTGTTTCAATAAAATGTTGAAAGTGTTGCTACAGCACCGCCGCAGTCCAGTAACTGAAACCAGTGAAGTTGATTTTTATCGGACAGCCTCAATATCAGATATGTGCTTTATTATATTCTAAATTTACTTAGCCATAATACCAGTAAGTTATGTATACTGTAGGCGCAGCAGTGGCTGTATGGTAAGTAGCTTGTCCGGTATTTCATATCGATGTGATTTGTAGGATTTTTGCTAAAACTGAAGCGATTACATCATGGAAGATTTCTTTGC
>NW_026414062.1:0-326 GCF_001194135.2 Octopus bimaculoides | reverse complement strand
GTATGCATATATATATGTGTTTGTGTATGTATATATATAATATATATATAATATATATACACATATGTATTTATATATATGTATGTATATATCTTTGTGGATTTCGTAAACGGAAACTGAAAGAAGCCCGTCGTATATATGCGGTGTGTGTGAGTGTGTGTGTGAGTGTGTGTGTGAGTGCGTGTGTGCGTGTGTATGCTTGTGTGTCTGTATTTGTCCCCGCAGCATCACTTGACAACCGATGTTGGTGCGTTTACGTCCCCGTAAATTAGTGGCTCGGCAAAAGAGATCGATAGAATAAGTACTAGGTTTACAAAGAATAAGTC
>NW_026414061.1:271-375 GCF_001194135.2 Octopus bimaculoides | reverse complement strand
TAGTATTACCATTATTATTGCCTATTTTTATTATTATTATTATTATTATTGTTGTTATTATTATTATATTATTATTATTATTATTATATTATTATTATTATTAT
>NW_026414061.1:0-122 GCF_001194135.2 Octopus bimaculoides | reverse complement strand
TTATTATTATTATTATTATTACTATCATCATCATCATTGTTATTATTATTATTACTATTATTACAATCATCGTTATCATTATTATTATTATTATTATTATTATTATTTTTATTATTATTAAT
>NW_026414060.1:0-285 GCF_001194135.2 Octopus bimaculoides | reverse complement strand
TATATATATATATATATATATATATACACATCCACACTGACCTCCTCGTTATGTATATTCATTATTCATTTCGCATGATTTTTAATCTAGACTTTAATCCATTTATGAAAATATACAAACAGTGGGAACAGTCCTCACCACCACCACCATCATCATCATCATTGCGACCACCATCATCATCACCATCAACATCATCGCTCTCATGTTTATAGCACCACTATCACTGCAGTCATCTTCATCATTATCATCATCATCATTATCATCCTCATCATTATCATCATCATC
>NW_026414059.1:0-678 GCF_001194135.2 Octopus bimaculoides | reverse complement strand
ACTCTAACTTGGTTAATAGAGCAAACGTCATTTCACATACATTGGGCTGACCTTCCTGCAATTGTGCCTTTGGAGGCCTAAGAAAGCCATCTCTGTATTTAGATGTATTTCTTGAACCAGAGGAGGGTACTATTATATTTCTTCCACTGTCTCTCCTCTTCTCAGATCTGGCCTATACAGGGTGATTTCTCTGATAAGTAATGCTAGCAAAACATTTACAATTGTATTTACTATTAATTTTATTTGAAATATTGATGTTTCTTTTTGGTTTTCATTTCTGGAAGCATAAATATTTGCTGTGTCTGCTTGTTCAAGTATATTCACTTTTTCCCAATATCTGACAATGCAATGCAAGGAGAGAAATCTCTAAAGATTTGAACAGCTGGATAGAGGAAATAGGCGTAGACCCAGTTTAGTACAGCTCCAGAAAACAATGCTATTAAGGACAGCTAGGATACTTAGAAGGGTTCTTGGCATCTAAGGTACTTGTTGTAACTTGATATTAGGAATTTCTCTTTTCCAACAGTCTAATCTGTTGGGTGTATATGAATAGTAATAATGATAATAATAATAACATTTATTTTGAACCTGTTGAAGGCACATGAGATGCCGAAATATTGTTCAACTTGAAAATAAATAAGTTACTTTCGAGTTGCGCTTTTTTGTCATTAAGTTGGC
>NW_026414058.1:10463-12963 GCF_001194135.2 Octopus bimaculoides | reverse complement strand
TTGTGTTCTTGAGCAAAACACTTCATTTCACGTTGCTCCAGTCCACTCAGGTGGCAAAAATGAGTAACGCTGCAATGGACTGGCGTTCCATCTGGCTGGGGAACACATATGCCACTGAAACCAGGAAACTGGGCCCATGAGCCTGGCTAGGCTTTAAAAGTGAACATTTATTTTATTTATCCTAGTAGGTGTATAATAAACGTATGTAAAAATTACAAGTTAAGTTCAAACCTGTATAGTTCTATCAAGGAGCAGTAGTTTCACTTTAGTTAAATTGAATTAATTTTAAAAACTGGTTTGATTTTGGGTGGATGCAATAGTTAAGGATTAGATTAAAAATTCAAGATTAAACTAAAAATGACTACTTGGTATGTTACCCAAGATGCAATTTAAGTAGGAGGTGGGAGAATCCACAAGAAGAGAATGCAAACATTGGTATAAGTTAGGCCTAGATAAATTAATTCTGTAGGATTTTAGTGTGGAAATTTAAGAATGCTTTATTAAATATGTGTTAACAACAGATTGATAGCTCAATATATTTATTAATTAGTTTGGATTTACAATTGAGAATTTCCAGTGCCTCCACTGAGCACAAATTACAGCTGCTCCATTTGTTATGAAGAGCACATTCTATAACAAGCTATGAAATGGAGTATTCTTTACTTCTCCTTTTTAGGTTCCAGATTACCTTAGCCAATAAAGAGCAGTTTCCTTTTCTTTTGTATTTAAAAGAACAAATATGGTTAGGTATTCTGATTTGAATTTTGAAATGGTACCATCTATTTGATAATCGACGCACAGATATTTTGACTGAGCACTTATATATTAGACTAATCCTTAGACATTATCTAAAGAGCATACGTTACAGTTTCTAGTCATACACTCTATGGAACTCAGGCAAATTTTCCAGAAACATGTGAGATATGCACAAGCTCTATAAACAAACCCTTAGAAAGATTTGACTCAAGAGATGTAACTATCTAGTCACTTTTACCTTCATATGCACTTTTTGTTGCAGTCTATAAATATATACATGTGTGTATGCATATATATATATATATATATATATATGTATAAGTACAAATCATATCATATCACACAAGATATATTGTTGTCTCTCCTTTTAAGTAACTTGTATCCACCAGAAGAGAAAAATCATTCAGCAGGGCAGTTCATTTAATCCTCTTGGAACATCAAGGCTGATTGATCAGTCCAAGTGATACAAGCTGAAAGGACTTTGAGGCTGATCCATCAGCCTGATGGAACAAATGTAGTGAATGGCTGGTTTTGATGTGTAATAGCTAATCAAGTATCGTCTTTCAGTAGATGTATTGCAACAGAAAAAATACTTGGTCTTTTTGACTACACATACCAAAACACTGTGCGTCTCAAAAGGGTTAAGGACATATGCAAAACACCAATTTTTCCCTCCTTGTCTCATTTCCATATGAAGGGCAAGGCTCACAACATTAGACTTTACAATGATGCTTACCTATTTTGAATTTTCCTCTTTCACATGATCACCAAACATAATTTTTGAAGATTTTAGTGATGGTTTCTTTTAGATTCTAAGCTACCTTTTAGACAACTGCTGGTTGTTGTTAGTGTAAATGCAACTCATTGAAATTCTCAAAGTAAATTGTTGTTTGCCTGCATTTTGACATCAGCTCTTACTTTCTATTAAGTATTTAGTTTTTGCTAACAATCCATATTTCTTCAGTAAGATTATATTATTTGGCATCTCTATTATATGGTATAGCAGGATATTCACTGTTTTATTTTGATAACCAAACATTTTTTCAATAAAACAGTCATTTTTTCTACATATATAGATTGAAAATACTGATGGTGTATAGTGTGCCATAACAACTTCAATATTTGTTTACAATCAGACTTATATACTCATTCTTGTCAACATTTTCTTTACCATAGTATATCATAGACAATGCCTCATTTTCCCAAAATATGCCTCAAAGGGAACATCTGTTTGAGCTGTTATTTACATAGTTGTACTCCAAGAAGGACTATTCTATGAATATCCTAATATTGTTGCCAGGGATCACGTTCTTGCATTTGACATGCAGCAAAAACTAACCTACAACACTTTATATAACACTGTATAGTATTTATACATTGTTCAAGGAAAGGTTTCAGTAGAAATAACTTAAAAGTTATTTGTATTCCTATTTCAATATCTATCATGTATGGTGGGTTCATTTCAATGAGATTTCTTTAAAGGTTTCTTTAACATTCATAGAAAAAAACCAAGCCACTTGTAATATTTTTTATGAAAATCTGAGAAGTAACAAAAAGGTAATTGATTTTTATGTACATATGTACTCCTTTGTAAGTCTTTTGGTGGGAGTATGTACAAATACTTAAGTGGGTGTGTGTGTGGGTGCTTATATATTTGAGATTTAGGTGTATATATATATATATATATATACATATATATATATATATATATACACATATATATATATATATATATATATACACA
>NW_026414058.1:7819-9527 GCF_001194135.2 Octopus bimaculoides | reverse complement strand
ATATATATATATATATATATACACATATATATATATATATATATATATACACATATATATATATATATATATATATACACACAAACATATATATATATATATATATACACACAAACATATATATATATATTTATACATATATATTTATATATGTGTGCGTGTATATATATATATGTATATGTTTATATATATGCATGTAAGTATGTATATATGTATGTATACATATATGCACACAGAGAGATGGGGACAAAGAGAGTAACTAGTGGTTGCAATGGAGGAAAAAATCATTCTCTTTATCAGCTATTTGACTACAAAATCACATGTATTTCTACACTTTTTGATAGGAATGTGTGTGTGTGTGTTGTGTGTGTGTGTGTGTGTGCGCGCGCGCGCATGCGTGTGTGTGCCTTTGTTCCATTTCTTTGTCAGTTTCTCTTCTATTACTACCTTCTAGCTAACAGTTGGCCATTTTTATTCTTAGGAAAATTAATTATTCATTATTTAATATAAACCAGTGGGTGAATATCTAAATCCAAGTTTAAGCATTTTGTGTTCTATTCATGAGAGGATTTTTTTTGCCTTCTATCATCTGTATTAATCTTCAATGTAAAACCATAGATTGAAGGTTCAAATCTTATTGGACTATATACCTGTTGTAATTTGTAATTTGTAATTTCTCTTATTCCTGATCTGATTATTGGTTGTTGATATTTTCCTTTTTATTGTAGGAGGGGAAACAACAGAAACAATATTGATTCTGATTTTATATTTCTTATCACTGGCCATTATATTTTTGTCAGATAGATCACAAATTAAAAGGTTCCAGGGTCTTGCCAATTGTGAAGTAATTAGATGGTTGTCTCCTGCTTTGTGTTTGCTTTTTTTTCTTTTACCTTTTTAATCTAGAGGTCATTCCTCATTGTTCAGAACTATGGTTAAAGACTTTTCAGCCATGACCATCCAGTGATTGCATGTGCGCATGCACGTGTGTATGTGTGTGTTTGTGTGTGTGTAAAAATTTGAATCTTCAACCATCTAATGATGGTAAATAATAATTGTTTATATAGTTAATTTTGTCTGAAGACCTAACATTTCAGAGCAATTATACATTCATCTGCATAACAATTCCCACACATAGTAGTATTTGCATAGTGGAACACATGTAAAGATTATGCAATTTATAAAGTTAAAATGAAAAGATAAACTCACTCATGTGATAATAGAATGTATGTTGTGGGAGTTCAGGATGCTTTTTCCAGCAAGACTGGTGACCACATAGGGGCTTTCATGTTGACTCAGATTAGTTTATTACAAGGGTTTATTCTCTGTTTTGTGGGAGGGGGGGCTTGACGTTTGATGGGGGTGTAAAGACACTATCATAATTTGTGATATATCTTAGACATTTTCAACCTAGTGGAACCCATACCTCCCAGGGTACAAATGCAGTCAGTTTCTTCTATAAAAGGGAGGGAGGAGAAGAAGAAGAAAAAAGAGAAGATGAGCTGGCATCACCACTAACACTCTCACACTTTCCACACTTGGCTAGTATTTTATTTTTCAACCTCAAAAGAATCAACAACAATGTTGGCTTCAACAAGATTTGAACTCGGAGCACAGACAGCTACAACAAATACCATAACTCATTCCATCCAACACCTTAATGATTCTACCAACTTGCTATCCATATCATTAACCTTTCTAGTTTTGG
>NW_026414058.1:3823-7676 GCF_001194135.2 Octopus bimaculoides | reverse complement strand
TGGGGAGGTAGGAGAATTCCGCGTAAGATTGACATATCAGTCGCTAATAGTTTAGCATTAGTTTCAGTTGTATTCTGTGTAATATAATGTATCTCAATAGCTCCTTGTTGCAGATGCATAGTCAGACAGCAAGTAAACGTTGTACATGTATGTCCACCTCAACATTCAGAGCCATGAAGAAGTTTACAAAAGAAACTCTTAATCACATTAATTAAATAAATCTTTATTCAACAGTTTGAAAGTTTATGATTTGTTATTAGATTTAAGATTTAAAATTTTTTTTGTATATTTGCTGTTTATTATTGATGCTGGTTCCTGATTAAATTCTGTGCATGTTATGTAATGTTTGTTTAGTCTTTCTTTATAGCATTTTAATCAATGTCAAACTAGCATGTTTTTTTTTTTTTCTTTCAAGCATTACACTTTACTATATATTGTAAGAGTGTTTGTTACTACTAGGTGTTGTGGTGATTGAATTTTTTACATTCAATTCTGTCTTCTATTGATATATAGCTTCAGCTACTAAATTATTAGTGTAATCATTATTGCAATCTCTCTGTTTATTTGTATTGATTTTTTTTTATGTAGCAATTGTTTCCTAAGACAATTTTTTTATAAAAAAAAAAGCCTTTATAAGAAAGTTAATACTGGGCTATCGTATATTTTGAATAATGTATATATTTTGTATATAAATACTTATTTTTCTCTCTTTATTCATATATATATATATATATATATATATATATTACATATATGAACCTACATATATACATATATATATGTATAAATACATATATGTATATTATCCATGTACATATATATAAATATAATTAAACACACAGACACACACACACACACACACTTATATGCATATCTATATACATAATTACAAGTGTGTATGTATATATATATAAATGCATGTATATATACATACACAAACATATATACAAATATAGTTGTCTTTATATATTGTCGCATTGAATGGTACTGCCCAGGTGTCAAAAACATATTGATATCCATGGGGCAGCTGATGATGGGGGTGTGTTAGATTGTTGGTATGGCTGTTATTGTATGCACGGAGTAGTTTTAGAAGACATCCATTTGATAAGTGTGTGTGTGTGTATGTATATGCATGTATATACATATATTTATATTCATATACATTTATAGGTTTTAGAACAACTTTTCTCACATTCTAAGCACATTATATCGAAGACAGACCAATCCAATGTTCAAGTTTCATATTTTCTATTAAAAATTATTCACTTTTTTTTACCAATAGTCTTCTATGATAGTATTGAAGCTATAGCAGTCTATTCCAAGTTTTATAAGTTTAATAACATTTGAAGACTTTCACACCTTCATCTTATCAAGGAAAGGATGATAATGATGTGTTGTTGATGTGTTCTATAGCAGGCAGCAAGTAATCTCAAGAATGATGTTTTAAGTGATAAAATAGTCATCAGACGATTGAAAATTCCTTAACATTTAACATTTGATTACATTCATTGTTTATTTTTCCCTGTGCTGCATTATGTGTGTTTGCGTGTGTGTGTGTGTGTGTTTTGTAGTTTGCAGTTAATAAATCTTCCATAGCTAATCTATTTTATCATTGGTCAATTATATATATATATATATATATATATATGTATGTATGTATATATATATATATATGCACACATACACATATATATATGTATATATATATATACATATATATACATATATATTTCCCTGACATACGTATGGTTTTCCCTTAAGTATGGCGTTATCTATTATGATATATAGTAAGTGTAAAATGTCATGACACAAAACATATAAAACTTTTCGACATTTTTAAACCAACAATATATCCTAATAGATAAGACTATTCTTAACAGAATCTTACTTCATAATTTTCTCCAACATATTCTTCCCTCTGACCGTGCTGAGCCACTAAAATAATTCCTCACATAATGCAAATGTCCATTTCCTTCCCTGTTACAGCTTCTGGCAACGTCTATCTTCTTTCTTGTAAATTAAGTAACACTTTTTAATTCTTTAATTATCATCATCCTTTTCTTTATTTCTTATAGATATATTTTATACCATATTTGTAACTTTTAGCACTAATACACAGAAATGTTCATGAAGAAGTTTGCATATAACTCCATTATATACAAACTGGACATATTTCACTTTTGTATTTGGTTTGAAAAATTTCATACTTCATTGTGTTTTTTTATTTTTTGTTTGTTTCAGTCATACAAGCTGTGACTCTTGTACTTACTTTTTAAACCTAGTACCTATTTTATTGCTATCTTTTTTACTGAACCACTAAGTTATGCGAACATTAACAACCAGCACCTGTTGTCAAGTGAATGTGATGTGCAAAATACAAAGACACATAGACACATAGTTATATACAAACAGCACCATCTGAGTGGGATCACTGCCAGAGCAGCGGTCTTGCTTCGGTGCCAGTGCCACATAAAAAGCACCATTTGAGCGCGATCGTTTCCAGCTTTGCCTTACTGGCACTCGTGCCAGTGGCATGTGTACAAAACATTGGACTGACTCCTGTGCAGGTGGCATGTAAAAAAACACCATTTGAGTGTGGCCATTGCCAGTACTGCCGGACTGGCCCTCGTGCCAGTGGCACGTAAAAAGCACCCACTACACTCTCGGAGTGGTTGGCATTAGGAAGGGCATCCAGCTGTACAAACTCTGCCAGATCAGATTGGAGTCTGGTGTAGGCATCTGGTTCGCCAGTCCCCAGTCAAATCGTCCAACCCATGCTAGCATGGAAAGCTGATGTTAAATGAGGATGAAGATGATGATGATATATGTATATATATGAATACATATGCAATGGGCTTCTTTGAGTTCCCATATACCAAATCCATTCACAAGGCTTTGGGCTATGATAAAAGACACTTGCTCAAGTTACCACAGAGTGGGACTGAACCCAAAATCATGTGGTTAGGAAGCAAACTTCTTACCACACATTCATGCCTGTACCTCTTTCCAGAATGCTGACAAAAGGATTTTGGCAAACCTATCTGATTGACAGATTGACCAAGCAATTAATCAAATGACGAATTAGCTAATTGTTTACATGATAAGCCAATTGATAAGTAGAAATAAAGAAGTTAAATAGAATCAGTGCATGTGTTTCTTATTGGCATAAAGACCCTCCTGAGAATCAACAAAATAAATATATTTTACACTGCCAAAGAGCTAACCCACAAAACATTTCCTAAATAACAAACCTTCAGGACTTAATCAAAAAAGATTCTAAGCAGAAGTTTTATTTTGTTGCCTAAATAACCCCTTTTACCAGGTATATCGATCCTAATAATATACATATTGCATTGTGGATCACTCTAAAAACAATTATGCTACCTTATATGAATTTTTCCTTCTTCCCACTCTCACTAAATACTTGTAAAAGAGAAGGTGTTACTATACCTCCTCTTTAGCAATTACAGCTAATAATTCATCTTCTGGATTTTCACATCTAATGTCACCATAACTATATTCCCTCATCATCGTATTCCTACTACTATGATGGCTCTCTTCTTTTCTGTGGATGCTGCTTCATTTGGTGGTGACACTTAGAATACAGAGCATGCCATTCTGAGAGTGGATTGTGATGTGTTCTACAGAATGTCAGAATGTGTGTGTGTGTGTGTGTGTGTGTGTGTGTGTGTGTGTGTGTATAAAGGGAACAAAAATGCAATAGAGGGCATTAAAATGTTCGGACAGATAGACGATACAAAGGACAGGCAAAAAAAGACTGGTCATTCTTGGCTTTCATCAGTCAAGTCCCAGAAGTCACAACCATTTCGGGCTGTTACATTTGAGATGGTTC
>NW_026414058.1:1099-3364 GCF_001194135.2 Octopus bimaculoides | reverse complement strand
TGTGTGTGTTTGTGTGTCTGTATTTGTCCCTCCACCATCGCTTGACAACCGATGCTGGTGTGTTTACGTCCCCGTTACATAGTGGTTCGGCAAAAAGAGACCGATAGAATAAGTACTAGGCTTACAAAGAATAAGTCCTGGGGTCGATTTCCTCGACTAAAGGTGGTGCTCCAGCATGGCCGCAGTCAAATGACTGAAACAAGTAAAAGAGTAAAAAAGTATTAATGTGCGTGTGTGTGTGTATGTGTGCATTTATTTATGTTTGTGCATAGTTTTGTCAGTACTTCTATGGCTATGTATTGTTATGTCTGTATGTAAGTTTTGTTATTGTGCAATTTGTATGTTAACCAGTTGTTTATAACTTACCTCTTCCCAAGCTATATTCTACACAGTTCATTTCTAATTTTATCTACCTGTAGTTGACACAGATACTAGCATTCATAGGTGTGTGAATGCATATCTGCACATAAACACACACTAACATATCTGTAAATATGCGTTTATTTAATTCTAAGAATATATTGCATACACATATAGAATGTTCTGCACACTCACACACACACAAACACGCACATGTTTCTATATATATATATAAGTACTTATATATGAATATATATAAATACATATATATATTCATACATGTGTGTGTGTATATATATATATATATATATATATATATATATATATATATATCAAGTAAAAGGTAAAGGAATGGGAATTACACACACACACACACATGTGTGTGAATGTTTTCATCCTAATGCATATGTTAAATTATATATATATGTGGTACATATTTAAATAAAAATTGTACACATATCTATTTATATAACTGTACATAGAACATTCACACAATTTTTAAGATGTTCATGTAACTCATTCGTGATATTCACATGTATTTTTTCTGTACATCTACATACATATACACATACATACGTACGTACATACATACATACATACATACATACATACATACATACGTATGTACATACATACATACATACAGGGTGCAGGCATGGCTGTGTGATAAGAAGCTTGCTTCCCAACCACTTGGTTCTGGGTTCAGTTTCACTGCATGGCACCTTGGACAAGTGTCTTCTCTAATAGCCTCAGGCCAACCAAGGCCTTGTGAGTTGATTTAGTAGATGGAAACTGAAAGAAGCCTGTTGTGTGTGTGTGTTTGTGTGTGTGTGTGTGTGTGTGTGTGTGTGTGTGTGAGTCTTTGTGTCTGTGTTGGTCCCCCATCACCACTTTACAACCGGTGCTGGTGTGTTTACGTCCCTGTAACTTAGCGGTTCAGCAATATAATCCTGATACAATAAATACTAAGCTTAAAAAAATAAGTCCTGGGGTTAATTTGTTTGACTAAAACCCCTCAAGGTAATGCTCCAGAATGGCTGCAGTCAAATGAATGAAAGATCTAAAAAATATAAAAGAACATTTTTCAGTCATTTCATTGTGACCTTGCTGGAGCACTGCGTTGAGGGGTTTTAGTGAAACAAATCTACCCCAGGACTTATTTCATAAGCCTAGTACTTATTCTCTTCTACTCTAGACACAAGGCCCGAAATTTTAGGGAGATGGGGCGAGTCGATTAGATCGACCCCAGTACGCGACCGGTACTTAATTTATCGACCCCGGAAGGATGAAAGGCAAAGTCGACCTTGGTGGAATTTGAACTCAGGACGTAAAGACAGATGAAATACCGCTAAGCATTTCACCCTGCATGCTAACGTTTCTGCTAGCTCGCCGCCTTAGCCTAGTTCTTATTCTATCAGTCTCATATTGCTGAACCAGTTTCATTGAGCTACCATTCCCAAGGGCTAGGTGCTCATACATGATATATCCTTTGGTTTCTACCGTTAAAGTCCCTTCCTACCTCCAATCACTTTATAAACTATGCTACATGCGCTTTCTTGTAGCACCAGCACTAGAGAGATTGAATAATCTTCGGTGAGACAAAAAGAGAAAGACCTCATAACCCTACACTTTCTCTGCTCATTCAGCCAACCATTTTATAGTGTGAATATTAGGGGTGGGGGGGCGGCTTACTCTTTTATTCTTTTATTTGTTTCAGTCATTTGACTGCGGCCATGCTGGGCCACCACGTTTAATTGAACAAATCAACCCCTGTCCTGGTTTAGGATGAATGTTGCTGTAATTTAGCCCCAGGAGACATCATCTCCAGCTGGCTACACAACACGATCTGTCATATGTATGTATAATGTATATCTATACATATATATATATACATATATATATATA
>NW_026414058.1:0-771 GCF_001194135.2 Octopus bimaculoides | reverse complement strand
ATATATATATATATATATATATATATATATATATATATATATACACTTGTGTGTGTATGTATATATGTAAATACACACACACACACACACACACATATATACATACAAAGATACCCATATATATACACACACATATACATATTTGCCTGTATGTACATACATACATTGATATATATAAATGTTGTATAGTTCCTTTTGTGTATTCCTCCTAAAATTTCAAGGCAATTTACATAGAATCGTTGGAAAACTTCTAGTTCTACATTATCGAGTTCTTAGCATCCTGTTATATTTTGGTATTTGCTTCTTTTTATTCATAATTCCAACAATAAATGATTTCCATCTCATTTTACAGTTTTAATTCTTCAAAATGACTGAATTATATTGCAAACAGGTCAAGAGACAAGAAAAGGGTTATGCAAAACATATATATATATATATATATATATATATATATATATATATATATATATATATATATATATACATATGTATGTGTGCATAGGTATCCATATAATTGTATACATATACAAACACATATTCAAACATACAGATGTATGTGCTCTCATACATGCACACACACACACATAGATATATACTCATACACACTAACACAAAAATATACATACATTTGTATATATATGTGTGTAATTATAAATCCAGTATGTCAACAACCAACTACAGGAAAATCAATATATATATAAATATTAATAAATATATATAAATATATATATATATATATCTATATATATATATTTATTTGTACATATCTAT
>NW_026414057.1:0-303 GCF_001194135.2 Octopus bimaculoides | reverse complement strand
TATTTATATAACGTGAAAACTGCATACTACAGTGAGCAGAACTCAAATAAATTTTGTTTCCTTGGTTCTATTACTTGGTTTTACCGTGTCCTGTTATTATTATTATTACTATTGTTTTTTTCTTCGCTCTAAAAGCGTATCATTTTTTGTGTATGCTCGTTGTAGTTATTCTAAAACATCAGTTTACGCATATCAAAACTGTGTATGCACACACCATATTATACATGTGTGCGCGTGCTTTTGCGCAGTTATGTACGTAAGCATACCCATGTGTTTAGATGTAGTACGTATATATAGACACAC
>NW_026414056.1:0-471 GCF_001194135.2 Octopus bimaculoides | reverse complement strand
CACACATATGCATTTACTTTTTCTTAATACTCTCTATTCTCTTTCCGTCTTTCACTCAGAGGCAATCATCTCAGATATCCAAAGCCAAAACTACATTGTGAACAAATGAAAACCATAGCCAGAGTGCGGGCAATATGGTGGTTGTATAGCGAAATAATCAATAGTTTTATAATACACGTATATCTTTATTGTTTATGAAGTCGAAACATACATGCGGATATTATTTGCAATATTCACAAAATCTTCCGAGATGTATCTCCACTTCAATGGACCTAGTATGAGAGGACCTATATAAATGGCTTTAGGATTTACAAGTTCCCTTCAGCTAACTCTCTTATATATCAGCTTCATACAGAAAATATCAAAGGAATGTTCTTAGTGATAATCAAATCAGAGGGAATCTATACATACATATATGCATATGCATAAAGGCATATGCATATATATATATATATATATATATATATATAT
>NW_026414055.1:0-305 GCF_001194135.2 Octopus bimaculoides | reverse complement strand
CATTTCATTGTCATACACTGATATGCGTATACATGTCACTCACACACATACACAGTATCGTCTACATATTCACAAAATCAGATATGCACACACACACACGCACGAACACACAATCAGACACATACACACAAATACATGAACACATATGCATTTCGTTGTCATACACGTCATTCACACACAGACATGCATTTCATACACATCCACACATACACAGTATCGTCTACATATTCACATACATGTCACTCACACACACACACACACGTGCATTTCATACACACCCACACATACACAGTATCGTCTCCATA
>NW_026414054.1:0-280 GCF_001194135.2 Octopus bimaculoides | reverse complement strand
AATGATAATAATAATGATAATAATAATAATGATAATAATAATAATAATAACCGCCTATCTGTACATATATACATATGTAATCAGTCGGAATTTTTCGCTGTGACATTTAAACAACAAAAGACTATGTGCATGAAAAAGTCGGGTAGACGATGAAATAAAAGCTATTTAGCAATTATCATTATCTCGGTATACATGCCGTCATTATTAACTAGTGCATCATTATTGATGATTATAAATCTATGTGTGTGTGGATATTTACATATATATATATATATATATA
>NW_026414053.1:0-232 GCF_001194135.2 Octopus bimaculoides | reverse complement strand
GTGTGTCTCACCTTGCTAAATATCAGCCATTTTGTATATATATATATATAATATAAACACACACACACACGCATACTTATATATTTGTACATACAAATATATATATATGTCTGTATACATATATATATATGTGTATGTATATATATGCATATGTATATATAGATATATGTATATATATGTACATACGTTTATATGTGTGTGTATATATGTGAATATATATATATATATATAT
>NW_026414052.1:0-312 GCF_001194135.2 Octopus bimaculoides | reverse complement strand
CCCTTCTCTAACATCAACATCAACGATTAGACCAACAACAACAACAACAACAATAATCCTTTCTAATTTTAGCCAGAAAGTGTAGGGGTGGGGGTCAGTCAATTATGTCGACCGCAATACTTGATTGGCATTTTATTAATTGACCCTCGACGATATTTGAACTCAAACCGTAAAGAGCCAAAGAATTACCGCCTGGAATTTTGTCCAAGGCGATAACGATTCTGCCATTTCACCATCTGAATGATGATGATGATGATGATGATGATGATGATGATAATCCTTCGTACTGGAGGCACGAGGCCTCAAATTTTG
>NW_026414051.1:0-111 GCF_001194135.2 Octopus bimaculoides | reverse complement strand
TCTTCTTCTTCTTCTTCTTCTTCTTCTTCTTCTTCTTCTTCAATCTTCTTTTTCTTCTTCTTCATCATCATCTTTTTCTTCTTCTTTTTCTTCTTCTTCTTCTTCTTCTTC
>NW_026414050.1:0-209 GCF_001194135.2 Octopus bimaculoides | reverse complement strand
TTTTTTGTTGTGCATTTTCAGGTTTCTTTGTTTTTGTTCTTTTTGAGTTTGTTCTATGATGTTTTTAGGTATGTGTAAGTCTAAGTTTTGTCCTTCTTTGCTAAGCAGTACTGTTGTATCGATGATTTGTTGGGCAGTGAATGTTTCACTAGTTTTCTTTTGTTTTATCGCTTCAGCGAAATTTGTTTTGTCCTTGGTGGTGGTGGCGG
>NW_026414049.1:0-821 GCF_001194135.2 Octopus bimaculoides | reverse complement strand
TTCCTCACAAACTTTCAGAGTCTAATCACATGCAGAGAGTGAATGTGTGCCCTTCTTTGCTGTCACGTCTCATGAACGAACCCTTTTTGGACCAAATAGTGACTGGTGATGAGAAATGAACTCTCTATAAAAAATGTCAAGTGCCGAAGACAGTGAGTAGGGAAAGGAGAAACACCGGTTCCCCAGGCTAAAGAAGGTCTTCACCCACGTAACGTGTAGTTACCTGTTTGATGGAGAGTGAAAGGTTTAGTCCATTTTGAAGTCTTAAACCAAAACCAAATGATAACGAAGATCTACTGCGAGCAGCTTAAGTCAGCGCTGGAAGAAAAACGACCATCTTCAATTCCAAGACGAAAAATATTCTTCCATTTGGATAATGTTCGGTAACATACAGCGAAGATGACATTCCAAAGGCTGGAGCAGTTTGAATGGGAAACAATGCCCCAGCCACCATATTTGCCGGACATTTATGAGCCCTCGTTGGCTCATAAATACATACATACATACATACATACATGCATACATAAGACACCCTACTGGTGGTGATTTTGCGTGTCCTATCCATTAGTTCAATGTTTACAAGATTCAAGTTATGAATCAACTGATGGTGGTGGTGTTGATAATATAATGACGGCGGTGGTGATGGTGATGGTGATGATTGGTGGCGACAGTGTTGGAAGTGGCAGTGACGGTTTCGGCGAAGGTTTATCGAGCTGGGCAGTTGGTGGTGGTTGTGGTGGTGGTGGTGGTGGAGGTGGTGGTAGTTATGGCGGTGATGGTGGTTGTGGTGTGGTAGTGGTGGTGGTCGACGTCGGCGTGGT
>NW_026414048.1:0-390 GCF_001194135.2 Octopus bimaculoides | reverse complement strand
GTGTGTGTGTGTGTGTGTGTGTGTGTGTGTGTGTGTATGTGTACATGTATATACATATACATGTAATGATAATTTTTCTAGATACCAATATGTTTATAGTGTAATATCGAATCGCTGGACGTTTCAGGGATCTCATTAAAGTCAGCTTAAGAAGGAGTGGGTGCTGGGTAAGACGGTACAGTGTGTTATATAAGTGTGCATACATTCAACTGTTTGTACGTACGGCTCTTTCTGTGTATGTTATTATATAATTTGTTTCTATAGATTTTAGTGCTTGTGAGAACTGTGGATTGACACGCATGGGAATTATGGATCATATATATTACAATATTTAGTTTCATCAATATATATATACATACATATATATATATATATATATATATATATATA
>NW_026414047.1:0-314 GCF_001194135.2 Octopus bimaculoides | reverse complement strand
ATATATATATATGCAGGATTGGCTGTGGTAAGTAGCTTGGTAAGTGGGATAGGAAACTGCAACTGCTTAAGTTGGAATGAGACATCAGGTGGTATAACTGGTATGTGAGGAACGGAGACAGTATCACCTTTATCAAGAACAATGAGAATACTTGCTTCAATGCAGTTTCTCATAGGTTTGTGCACAACTAGTGTTGTACCATTGCATAAATTTTGTGGAGACAAATTATGCAATAGCAAAGTAGGAGATAGAGAAAAGCATAACAGCTTCCCTTGAACCATTTACTTTCATTTTGGTGGACAAACAAATGAACA
>NW_026414046.1:3667-4226 GCF_001194135.2 Octopus bimaculoides | reverse complement strand
ACACACACACACACACACACACACACACACACACACACACCGCATATACACTCCTCATACAGTCTCCATTAACGAAATCCCGCCTCATTTATCTTATCACGACAGACATTTCTCATGTCTGTTGAAGCGTATCTCCCCAATCATTCTACACCCATCATTCTACACGCATTATTCCACATTCACCATTATACACCCATTATTCTACACCTATCATTCTACGCTTTCTACCTCCTTCATTCTACATACAAATTCTTTTTACTCCTTCATTTGTCTCAGTCATTTGAGCGCGGCCATGCTGGAGCACCGCCTTTAGTCGAACAAATCGACCCCAGGACTTATTCCTTGTAAGCCTAGTTAGTGCCTATTCTATTCGCTTTCTCTTGCCGAATCGAATCACTAGGCTGCGGGGACGTAAACACACCAGCATCGGTTGTGAAGCGATGGTGGGTAGGACAAACACAGACACACAAACATATACATACATACATATTGGAGAAAAAATCTTTCTTATGGTAGAAAAGGTGAGAACCCCACCCCATCATATATATATATATATATA
>NW_026414046.1:0-996 GCF_001194135.2 Octopus bimaculoides | reverse complement strand
ATATATACAGGGCAGGGAAATCGTCAATTAGTAATATAATTAATAATTAACAATTTTGCCGGGTAGCTCAGTATGAAAAAAACCTTATCGGTAAAACCATTTATAATCATAAATATATAGGGATTAGCAATATCTATTATTAGTTATCGCCAAGCCAACATGGCAGTCCAGAAAAATAGCACGAATGCTGCCGTTGATTAGCTCCAAGAGGCCATCGCCTCTAGCTAGCTATGTGACACACGAACCTGTGTCCTTTATAACCTTCGAACAGGGGAGGTCAGCCGCTTCCCCTTGCTGGTCTGGCATCTACAGACTAGTTTCGGGGTGTTGCCCCTTATCAATGTAGAGCAGCCGAATATTTATATATTATAAGTATATTTGTATATATATATATATATATTTGTAAATATATACAGAAAACGGTGCTGAGTGAAATTTTAGTAAATGGAATTGTAAACTTTTACTGTATGCTAATTATTGTTAGTCTATCGCTATCGTGTCTATGAATGAGAAAGGAAGGGGTGATAGATGAATAAGGAAAGAAGGGGGTGATGTAATACTTGGTAGTGGGATGATGAAAATTGGACGTTTGTGTGGTGAAACATTTCGCAGTCTCGACCATGTGGGCTGTGGCTACAGTTCCATGCCACGGCAGTGAAAGCGGTTGTGCATACCACTGTCACTCGTAAAACTTGACGTCATTTCATCCTCAGCTCGAATCAGCATGACACAAGCGTGTAACATGGCTGTTTTTTCCAGTTAATGACTGGTACTGGGGCCATCAGGCACGATTCCGCACAGTTTCCCTTTCCCGTCTCAAGCAATTCCGCTCACGGGACTTATGCCAATCGGAAGAGACCGCGAAAGAACTGTTCGAGAAGCCGCGCGCTGGAATTGAAACCATGTCGTTGCAGAGCGAACTTCTTTATATTTAGCGTCCTGGGATCGAATCCTCATCAAAGTAGTGATAAGTTAGGTCTAATCATTGAAATGGGG
>NW_026414045.1:0-296 GCF_001194135.2 Octopus bimaculoides | reverse complement strand
ATCAACCGGGATAAGTCAGTGGGCTTGCGTCTCGGCACCTGGAGAAGCAAGCCCATGCCGTCAAGCAGCGCCTCCATCGTGGGACGTTGGAATGACGGTCCGGTTGAGTTGCTCGGGGTCTGGTTTGGTCCGGACCTCCAAACGGAGAAGAACTGGGACCAGATAACGAGAAGGATGGCCACTCTAGCCCGGCAATGGGCCGAGAGGAAGCTGTCCCTAAAATGTCGGGCGGAGGTGGGGAACACTTACATCGCGTCCGTCATCTACTACCGCCTGACCATCGTTCCTTGTCCCGA
>NW_026414044.1:0-401 GCF_001194135.2 Octopus bimaculoides | reverse complement strand
ACACACACACACACAAATATATATATATACATATACGGTCACGAATGACCATGGGTGCACCTAAGAAGTTCCCCTCTGGGATACAAGTCTGGGCGGAAAGTCAGCTCACTGGTGAACGCACAACCTAGGGTTGTCTTTATGGAAGACCAGCAGTCACCCATGCACACCATCCTCCTCAAACGCCACCGATGTTATCCAAGGGAAAGGCAAAGGGGCCGATACAGCTTGGCACCAGTGACCTCACAATTCATTTCTACAGCTGAGTTAAATGGAGCAACGTGAAATCAAGTGTCCTGGTTAAGAATACAACACTCAGCCCGGTCCGGGAATCGAACTCACAATTTCACGATCGTAAGCTCGACGCTCTAGCCACTGAACGATGCGCCTTCACACACACATAC
>NW_026414043.1:0-280 GCF_001194135.2 Octopus bimaculoides | reverse complement strand
CACGTTGAAATATTCTAGTCGAACGAATCGACCTTAGTACTTATTTCTTTAAAACTTTTTACTTGTTCTATCGGTTCTCTTTTGGCGAACCGCTACCTTATGGGTACATAAACAAACCAACACTTGTTTTCAAACGCTAGGGGACATAAACACAGGCATAAAGTCGCACACATACACACACACATACATATATATATGGCAGGCTTCTTTCAGTTTCTGTCGACCAAATCCACTCAAAAGTCTTTGATCGGCTCTTAGCTACAGTAGAAGACACTTGCCC
>NW_026414042.1:0-821 GCF_001194135.2 Octopus bimaculoides | reverse complement strand
ACATCCGTATAGACAACTACATATACACATATATGCACACAAACTATTATGAAATATATATGTAATGTATGTATGTATGTATGTATATATGTACATGTGTATATGCATACACACACACACACACACACGCACACACCCATGTACGCGCCCGTGCGCAGATAATATTCATACATACAGTTACTATATACATGTATCCGTTCATATATCTACATATACATTCTGCACCTCACTCAAATAGTCTGATATCTCTGGAAATCGCTACACACAAAGTCGAAGTCTTTTCATTTTGTTTGGAATCGCCTTAAATTCTCTAAAGAAGTACTTGAACAAGATCACAGAAAACAATAAAATAAACACGAATGATACACGAATCAAGTGTCACGTTATATCTCTGAGACAAAATGATTGAACAGTAAAGGGGATTGGGTTATATGTACGTACAGCGTTACATGTAGCGAAAATTGAAAACTGTGAACGTCTTGAGAGAAAACGAAGAACGCCTGAGTAAGTATTCTGAATATTCCACAATACATGTGACTCAGGTGTGTGGATTAATCTACTTAAACCGAAATTTAATCCTTTGCTTGTCCTGTGAATTGAATATAATACACAGGACGTTTTTTCTTTGGCGTCCATGTATAATATATAATACTCGTTCCCAATGTTTTCTCGGCCACCGGAGTAACTTCGGACATATTGAAAGAAAGCTTTATATTATTTTCAGAACGTATGAAATAGGGGTTAGACGTGTGCCTTGGAAGGGAACTTTCTAGGAGCAATCCCATGGTCATTCAAGACCGAAAGTGGTACTTATCTCTCTT
>NW_026414041.1:0-319 GCF_001194135.2 Octopus bimaculoides | reverse complement strand
TATGTATGTATGTATGTATGCATGTATGTGTGTGTGTCTGTGTTTGTCCTCCCCCCCACCATCACTTGACAACCAATGTTGGTGTGTTTACATCCCCGTAACTTAGCACTTTGGCAAAAGAGACCGATAGAATAAGTACTAGGCTTACAAAGAATAAGTCCAGGGGCTGATTTGTTTGACTAAAAGTGGTGCTCCAGCATGGCCGCAGTCAAATGACTGAAATAAGTAAAAGAATAAAAGAGTAGAAAAGTATATGCTGTGTGGTTTTGTTGTTGTTGTCGTTGTTGTGTGTGTATGTGTGTGTGTGTGTGTGTGATGT
>NW_026414040.1:0-203 GCF_001194135.2 Octopus bimaculoides | reverse complement strand
TGACATATATCTTTTTTATATTTTTGCATGTCCCACATGCTATACCTTCAGTTTTCATTTATGTATTCTTTATTATTATTTTCTTTTCCTGCTGTACCCTTATTTTTATTTTGATTTTGATTTTAATTCTATTTTTTATTTTTATTTCAATCGTAGTTTTGCTGTTGTTTTTCTTCTGGTCTCTACCACACCTCTGTTTTTAC
>NW_026414039.1:0-266 GCF_001194135.2 Octopus bimaculoides | reverse complement strand
TATATACACATACACACATATATACATACATATAAGTAAGCATTTATATACATATATATACATACATGTAAATATGTAAATATATCTACATATACGTATGTGTATATGTATAATTATATAATAAATATACATGTGTATATGTGTGTGTTAGTGTTAGTGTATGTACGTGAGTGTGCGTGTTCGTGTATGTTTTTATGTGTGTATGTGAGATTACAAATATACATATATGCATATGTATATATATATATATATATATATATATATAT
>NW_026414038.1:0-594 GCF_001194135.2 Octopus bimaculoides | reverse complement strand
ATATGTATGTATATATATGTAAATGTACACATATATTCACACAGTATGTAATATGCGCGGCGCCTGTGTGTATGTATGTATATATTAGATAAAAGAATACATTTCTAGATTGTTGTTTAACCCTAGCATTTCCTAATCCAATATATTATGATCAAAGACATTAACCATCTTATTATATTATCTAAAGATTACATTAACTAATGTGTATTTCCTTTTTCAAGACGATGGGTTTGAACTGAAGGAGATTTGATTGATATTTCTAGCACACCGATTGACCACGTAGAGATTCAGGTCCTTTAATCGTAAAATCTACATTTCCTTTTTAGAGCAAGATTAGAAGAAACACCGTAGCCCATGAGGCAAGTAGCAACTCGCAGAGGGCACACCTGTACTGATAAAAATTAATTAATCATTAATTGTACAAATTTATAGATATGTATAATTTATATTAAATTACTGTTTTGGGCGTAAGGACTTATAAACTGGTTGGATTCTTTTAGTTTTAAGAGACTTCTTCCTCAAAAAGTTTCTCGTTCAAGTACGGACGGAATTTCAAAGATTGTTTCCTATAATACATTCTGTATAAAAAGGCGC
>NW_026414037.1:0-571 GCF_001194135.2 Octopus bimaculoides | reverse complement strand
CCTTTTCATCTTTCCGGGAGTCGATAACATAAGTACCAGTTGAACACTGCAGTCGATTCAGTCGACTTACGTCTCCCCTGCATAATTACAGGCCTTAAGCCAAAATTTCAAACCAATATTTGTAAAGTTTGTTACCTGTCTAATCGATAGTCGTTACACTGTAATGAAGATACAGCGTGTTGGCGTGTTGTCTGCTCATACATATAATATTTTTGTCTTGCTAGTGTTTCATGTCACTAAGATTTCTCGCCAACATTAAAATATCTTTCAGAAGTTTCTGCTCATAGACGTGATGAATGCTTTCCTAAGAAAACTGTCTCAGATGCGTGTGAATTATTCTTGCTCGGAGAATATTATCAACGTCTGAAGGACGGTTCGTGGGGTTGTTTTCGTCATGTTGTTGATGAACCCCCTCAACCCCACCCCAAATGAACTCTGATCGAACTGACACTGATCGAAGGTGTGCTAGAATTATACATCACTGATATTCATTGATTGACCATGTTTTTCAAAATGTCCTTCTTCCGTTTACAAGTCCATAGACTGAGATTTAGCAGATATATTATAAAAA
>NW_026414036.1:0-215 GCF_001194135.2 Octopus bimaculoides | reverse complement strand
TGTATGTATGTATATGTGCACATTTGTATGTTTTGTTTTATGTATGTATTATCATGCATATAGTTGCGTATCTAGACATGCTAATATATATCTAAATGATAAACTTCTGAAAAGTTTTATAGATTTTTACAGTTCCACTGATAGATTGGATCTGTAGTCTTGGAGTTATCTTCCTCCTTTCTGGTTTTGAGAAGCTTAATTTCTCAAGATTGGTA
>NW_026414035.1:0-403 GCF_001194135.2 Octopus bimaculoides | reverse complement strand
ATGCCTGTATGCATGTATGTAAGTATGTATGTATGTATGTATGTATGTATTATGTATGTATACGTACGCAGTATGGCCTAACATTTGACAAATTGGCTTCGTAATCACCATATTTTCAGCTCAGTTCCAGATAGGCAGCGCCTTATAGAATATCATAGACAGGAGAATACCATTAATTCAATAAGAGAGCCTTGTCATTACTGTATGACACTGGATTTTCCCAGGAATTACGTTAAGGCTTTACATATTTGCTAAATGCACGGACACTCATTACAAAATCTGATGAACTTGTAGTTGGTTTGATAAAAGGAAGGAAACTTCGTAGTGGAAACGTGCAGAAATATATCTAGTGTGTATAAATGTATGCATATATATATACATACATATATATATATATATATAT
>NW_026414034.1:170-285 GCF_001194135.2 Octopus bimaculoides | reverse complement strand
ATGTATGTATGTATGTTTGCATATATGTATGTATGCATGTATGTATATATGTATGTATATAGGTGTATGTATGTATGTATGTATGAATGTATGTTTGTATATACATGCATGTTTG
>NW_026414033.1:0-209 GCF_001194135.2 Octopus bimaculoides | reverse complement strand
CAAGTCCGGGCAAGGTTGTTTATGGAAGGTCAGCAGTCGCCCATGCATACCAGCCTACCCTCTCCACGCCACCGATGTTACCCAAGGGAAAGGCAAAGGTCGATACAGCTTGGTACCAGTGACATCGCAAGTCATTTCTACAGATGAGTGAACTGAAGCACTATGGCTGATAGTTAGCAAGGTGAGACACACATAAGAAAGAAGGAAAC
>NW_026414032.1:0-210 GCF_001194135.2 Octopus bimaculoides | reverse complement strand
TATATATATGTATATGTGTGTGAATGTCTACATGTATGCTTGTTTGTGTGTGTATGCATGTGCGTATGTGAGTGTGTGTTTGTAATCGTGTGTGTGTGTACAGTGATGTACAGTGAAAGGAATGCTTACGGTGACTTATTCGCATCACATAACTGTTTGCCTGGAAGCCATGTTTATAGTAATGTGCACTTACATTCTTCCTTTATGTAA
>NW_026414031.1:0-255 GCF_001194135.2 Octopus bimaculoides | reverse complement strand
GTTGTTGTTGGTGGTGGTGGTAGGAAATGTTCGAGAGCTGGAAGCCTTTGGACTGTCTAGAAATAGCAGCCAAATTCCTTGTAATCACATCGTACATCATTTTCCTCCTCATCACCACCATCACCATCGATCTTCTTCATCATCATCATCATCATCATTATCCATCTCATCATCATAACCACCTTTACCTCTGTTCTTCATCATCACCATTATCATTATCATCATCATCACCACCATTCAACATCATCATCATCA
>NW_026414030.1:0-229 GCF_001194135.2 Octopus bimaculoides | reverse complement strand
TCTTCATCATAGAAGCGGGAATACTTCCGGGTTGCTTTTGGGTACACGTGCAGTTATTTTTTTCTGTAGTAATGCCCATTATATAAATATATATATATATATATATATATTAGCTTAGTTTTTCTTTGGGGCTGGACAGATTGGAACAATCTCGAGTATAACCAGCCGAAATTGCAAACATAATCTGGAACTCGACTGAGGAAAGAAAACTTCGAATGACCTGTCCGTG
>NW_026414029.1:0-943 GCF_001194135.2 Octopus bimaculoides | reverse complement strand
CTCTCCTATATACCGCAGCATCCAGGATGTGGGAGGGAACAAAAGAGTCACCGACTATGGCATCTTAGATGAGGCACTTACCTCTTACCAAGAGACAAAGGGTAAGACCATCTGTTCTCTCCCCATCACTTCTGGATAAACCCACTGGCTCCAGAGATGAGGGGATATTAACCCGGGCCAGGGCCCACTTAATGATTGAATTTAGCTCGGTGTGACGAGTGAAACGATCAGCATTTAGGCGTCATGAGAGACCGTGAAGACCTGTCGGGTAGAGGGACCCACTGCTGCGATATCTCAGTCCCCTACAGTCATCCGATCCCATTCTGAGTACAGTGGAGATGCGAAGCTCATCTAGATTGAGTAGACCACCAATGTTGGTCACAGGTGGGGCATCAATCCAGTCCCCCGAGAATTTTGCACAAGCAGAAAATAGGTGACACCTTGAAATTTGATCAAATTGATCATAGAGAGGATTGAAAGTAACACCTGAATGTAGATTGTCCCATACTCTCTGCATATGTATCAGGAACTGACAAACCCAGCTCTCTCCACTGTAACAGAGCTTCATTCATCTCCTGTTGGAACTAGTCCATGTTGGAAAGAAGAGGATATTGCCTACCAAAAGGGAGAAAAAGCGTGAATAGAAGAAAGAGAAGGGTTTGGGCAAGGCAAACTGATCGTGTTCCTCTGGAGAGGGTCTGACATTGACCAAGTATTCGGGTTTCCAGAGAATTAGGTCGTCAAAGCATTAGAAGGAATTTGTAAGATGAACTAACTCTGAAAAATACAATAACTTAGGAATTGACATGTAATTCCTAAGTATAAAAATCTTCGTGGAGCTCAGTTTTCAAAACATTTTTTAAAAGTTGCTCAAGGTTAGCCATCTTGGATTGAAATATGGATTTGAAAGCTCGGTCAATAAGTGGGGTTCCAAGAGAGCACC
>NW_026414028.1:0-526 GCF_001194135.2 Octopus bimaculoides | reverse complement strand
ACACACACACACACACACACACACACAGGGTATTAGAGAGAGGAATAAAGTTGAATTTACATCCGTTTATACACTTGCGTATGCAGGCGTGTATATATGTATATACCATTGTATTTATTCGCATGATGCGTTTCGATATTTATGTATAGATATTTCATAAATTTGTATTTATATTTTTACATATGTGTATATACACACACACGCATATATGTATGTATATATAGTCACGTATATGTTATTATACATACATATATATAATGTATGTATATGTGTACGTGCGAGCCCGTATATAGAAACAGATATGTGTGTATGTATACATATTCACACATGTGTATGTGTACACACATTTTTATGTATATATACTCATATGTACGTATATACGCACAAACACACATATATATATATGTATGTACATATATATACATACAGATGTGGGTGTATATACACACACAGATATACATATGTGCAAAGTGTATGTGCATTCACAGACGTACAGCTATTTGCGTGTGTATATATGTGTATATGT
>NW_026414027.1:0-253 GCF_001194135.2 Octopus bimaculoides | reverse complement strand
CATACATACATATATATATGATATGTGTGAGTGTGTGTTAGTGTGTGTGTTTATATGTGTGGACATGTGTGTATGTGTATATGTATCTGTTTGCGCATATTTGTTTGTATAGAGACATAATTATATGCATTTGTGTATTTGTGTACATGAGTGGAAACAAATATCTTTTCTTTTTCATTTATTATTTTTGTGTGTGTTTTTCTTGTCATTTTGTCGCCAAAGGAATTAATACTTATCGATCTCTTATTTCTGT
>NW_026414026.1:0-285 GCF_001194135.2 Octopus bimaculoides | reverse complement strand
CTCTCTCTCTCTCTCTCTCTTTCTCTCTCTCTACGCATGCAAACATATGTGTGTATCTGTGTGTGCGTGTCTGCGCGTGTGTGTATGCGTATAAGCACCACAAACATACATATTGACAGGTTGCTAACCGTAAACGTATGTACAGATATACACATGCATAGATGCATACAAATATGCATACACATTAGTACATACATTCATTCATACGTACATACTTAAATTCATAATACATAAATACATATACACATACATCCATACATTCATTTATACATACATGCATACATA
>NW_026414025.1:0-201 GCF_001194135.2 Octopus bimaculoides | reverse complement strand
CGTATGTATATGTATATCTAAGTATATTTATGTGTTTTATGTGTGTGTGTGTGTGTGTGTGTGCGCGTATACATAAGTATATATGTATGCTTATATATGTATATATATATATGTATATCTATGTATATATTTATGTATATATGCGTGTGTGTATATATATATATATTTAGATAGATAGATAGATAGATAGATAGATAGATA
>NW_026414023.1:0-954 GCF_001194135.2 Octopus bimaculoides | reverse complement strand
GCATGGCCGCAGTCAAATGACTGAAACAAGTAAAAGAGTAAAAGAGCTTGCTTTGAGGGAGATTTGGCCGTTGTTTCTAGTAAGTCAACCGACCATGTAGAAACCTCCTGTTCTGTATGCGTAAGGTGATGATGATGATGATAATGATGATGTGTGTGTGTGTGTGTGAGTGTATAAAGCTGTTGGCGTGTGTATATAAGTGTGTGAGTATAGTTGTTGGTATTGGTCTCTGAGGTGTACTCGTGTGTTTGTGTATGTGTCTACCTACAGATATGCATGCACGTGTATATATACACACAAATATGTATGCGCGCATGCTTACATACATGCGCATGTATTCATGTATGGTGGATGCCAGATCGTAAACGAGTATGACTATCACTGACAAATTACCTTATCCAAGATCAGTGTTTCTCAACCATTTTTTAACCTATAGACCCTTTCGTTTCTATTTTACTCTTGTTCTCCCTCGTAGCATTCGATGTTTTAAAATATCCTGTAGTATTTTTTATAATTCCTTATTATTATAAATGGCATTAAAAATTGTTGAATTAAGCTGTGTATTGTACGTAGACTGAAAAAACAACAAACAGCCTTAAACGAATTTTCGGACCTTATTGAGTTCTCATCAGAGGTTTCTATATTATCTTGATCAATGCAAGATAAATAAGCAGCTAACCTAAATCCAATAGCTGCAGAGGACTAGGACTATTAAGCAATTTATTGCAGGTAAATTTTAACAACAAAATTTCACATGGACTCCCAAAGACCATATGGACCTTGGTTGACAACCACTTTCCCGAATATTAAAAACAATGGCTGTCAGCAATGCACGAGCTAAAATCTAAAGACAATAACAGCTTGTACAACACTGCTAAGATTCTCACCAACAAAACCAAGAAATTCAGAAACAAGCAAAATTTCCTTGTCCTTGAGAAATGTCTGAAAAAAAAA
>NW_026414022.1:0-310 GCF_001194135.2 Octopus bimaculoides | reverse complement strand
CGTAGTTGGTAGTGGTTGTTGTTGTCGTGTGGTAATCTTGGTTGAATGAAGCTGGTGGTTGTTGGCGATGATGACGTTTGAAGAGGTACGCTTTTACAGACGGTCGACAGACACAGTCTCTGTACGACCATTAGCGTCGACTTTGATGAGATTTTTTTTGCTTTTAACCCAAGACTACGGGTTGCGAGTGAAATCGTTCGCATGTGACGAGCATGTTGCTGCTATTTTCAGCAAGTAGACGACGCTGTGTAAAAATGAATTTTGACGTCTCGTGTAGTATTATTGGTTGGTAGTCCAGAATCCATGGCCG
>NW_026414021.1:0-223 GCF_001194135.2 Octopus bimaculoides | reverse complement strand
TTTTTGTTTTCCATCCTACATAAGAATTTTAAAAGAGTAAGAAACGTTTGGAAGCTTCTTAAACTCTGCCTCACTGTGTTAAACTCTCATGCCGCATAAGCCAGACCTCTGGTGATAACATCTGTAGCAAGTCTCTGCCTCTGTTTGAAACCATTACTTATTACCACTCTCTCTCTTTTACTTGTTTCAGTCATTTGACTGCGTGGCCATGCTGGAGCACCAC
>NW_026414020.1:0-630 GCF_001194135.2 Octopus bimaculoides | reverse complement strand
TCATCATCATCATCATCATCATCATCATCATTATTATTATTATTATGAAGGTGGTTAGCTTGCAGAATCGCTAACAGGATGGGTAAAATGCTTAGCGTTATTTCGTTCATCTTTATGTTATGAATTAAAATTCCGCCGTTGTCGACTTCACCTTTAATCCTTTTAAGATCGATAAAATAAGTACCAGTCATGCTCTGGGGGGAGGGGGGTCAATGTAATCAACTTACCCATTCCCCCAAATTTTCAGGTCTTGTGCTGTTAGTAGGAAGTATTATTATTATGATTATGTTATTACTATCATTAGTCAGCAGTCTTATTTTTATCACGTGCTTTCACTGCACTACCCAGTGCACTTCTGTGTGCCTGAGGTATGTGCTGTGGTTTGTTGTGGTGCTCTTATTTTCACTGTACTGAAATCTCTTTATGTAGGATATGCGCGGTGCCTCGTAGTGGTATTTTCTGTATGTTATATATGTCTTGGTATTTTGGATATGTATTTGAATGTTCTTTTTTTAATTATCCCTAATGTACCTATTATCATAGGGATTGCTTCCCTGTTTAGACTCCACATTCGGGTTACCTATAATAATTATTATTATTATTATTATTATTATTATTATTATTATTATT
>NW_026414019.1:0-254 GCF_001194135.2 Octopus bimaculoides | reverse complement strand
GCAGTCTAATGACTGAAATAAGTACAGAAGGTTGTGCCAGGGTTAACAGTTGTCTGTCTCTCACTCCTTTTTAACTGCTCCTTTTCCCCTATTTCCAGAATACATCTTCAGTCGTGAAGCCGAGAGAAGGATGCACTCCTTCAACAATAAAAGTGCCCCAAACATGGTGTATGCCATAACCATACGACTGTGAATCCATTAAATATTTAAGGAACAAATGCAACGTAAATTGGACATGCATACATACATACATA
>NW_026414018.1:0-204 GCF_001194135.2 Octopus bimaculoides | reverse complement strand
TTATTATTATTATTATTACTATTTATTTATTTATTTATTTATTTATTATTGGGCCCTTGTGGTCAATAAAAGAAATCATGTATTTATTTGTTTATTTATTTTGTGCTTAACGGATGTATTTGTGGTTTTGAGAGGGGGAATGGATGTGGATATGGTAATTGTTGTCGATGGTTGGATTGGTGATAGCAGTTGAAAGTGTACGAA
>NW_026414017.1:0-347 GCF_001194135.2 Octopus bimaculoides | reverse complement strand
TTATTCTTTGTAAGTCTCGTACTTATCCTATCGATCTCTTTTGCCGAACCACTAAGTTACAGACTACTTGTGACCCGTTGGGCCACCGATAGTTCAGGGTACCCGAAAAAAAACCACGTATCTCGGCAACCCGTGGTCCAATTTACGTGAAACTTGTTTTATTCCGTTTGTATTCAGATGAGCATCTGCTTCATGGCGTCCCCTGTTTTTGTCTTTTCCCCTCTGTTTTGCCAGGCGCTCAGCCCTTGCTTTATCTGTCTCATCGATCCTTCTATTCGTATGCCTGTCCCGATCTTAGGTAAATATTTCGTAAAGGACCCGTTCGTACTTCGGTGTGAAATAATTTT
>NW_026414016.1:0-233 GCF_001194135.2 Octopus bimaculoides | reverse complement strand
TCCTTCCGGTTATCACCTTGCCTTTATATCATTATCTTATTTTTTGAGCCATATTCTTTTATGTAGGTATCACTGATTTTATGGTCGTAGTGAAATAAGGGAAGGTAAGAGTATCTGAAATTAATTAATCTATCATCAACGACAAGGCGTAGGTGTGGCTGTGTGGTAAGTAGCTTGCTTACGAACCTCATTGTTCCGGGTTCAGTCCCACTGCGTGGCACCTTGGGCAAGTG
>NW_026414015.1:0-310 GCF_001194135.2 Octopus bimaculoides | reverse complement strand
TGTATAGATACATACACATTTATACATACATGCATGTATATATACATACAGATTTATATGTGAGAGGAGGGAAAGGGAGAGATAGTGAAAGTGTTAGAAAACAAGTGTTTGAAAAGTCTCAAGCCAGAAGAATTGGTTTTTCATCCCAGTAGTTATTATCAAGTTTGGTTTATCCAGTTGATAATTACAGTTGTCTGATTCACCAGGAAGGGGTGGAAATAAGCCTAAATAAGCCACCCACATAACTAACCACACACTAATTCTGCACTAATAAACATAACCAAAGTTAACTAGGGTTATATATAACTTA
>NW_026414014.1:0-219 GCF_001194135.2 Octopus bimaculoides | reverse complement strand
ACAAAAATGATGTTAAAATGAATTATTTTTTGCATGCTCCTTTTAAGCATTAAGCGCTTATTATTTTTTTTTAATTCTATACATTGAAGAATTAAATTTAAAAATAATAATAATATTAAATGACACAGGTGCAGGCGTGCCCGTGTGGTAAGAAGCTTGCTTCGCAACCACATGATACCGTGTTCAGACCCACTGCGTGTGACATTGGGCAAGTGTCTT
>NW_026414013.1:0-223 GCF_001194135.2 Octopus bimaculoides | reverse complement strand
TGCACACATGCACACACATATACACATATATACATACTTTTTTTACGTATCAATACAAATGCTTCTACAAATACACATGTGTTTTTTTTCTATTCTACCTTATTTTAGGATCTAATAGCTATCATAAAATGAAAGTAAACATAAGAAGACATAGTAGCTGCAGGATTGGCTGTGTGTTAAGTAGTTTGCTTACCAACCACATGGTTCCAGGTTCAGTCCCACT
>NW_026414012.1:0-402 GCF_001194135.2 Octopus bimaculoides | reverse complement strand
GTCCCCACAAGTTGAAGATGTGCACGTTTGATAGTGACTTTAGAGAGAGACATATAAACAAGCTTGGCAGCAAGGTAGAGCGTTTCATGATATAATTCAAAATTAGTCTGAACTTCAACCAACCAGTCCATAAGAATGGTTCTCATTTCACTTGTAATATCAGTTTTGGTTTACTGGACATGTAATCTGGTACAGAAAATTTACACTCTTGTTCTTTTTAGTAATCAAAAATATCTTTAGGAATATTGCTTCCCAGAAAGGATCTTTCATATGTTCTTTATCTCATCTGGTATTTTGGTACTTCTGGTCGTAATCAACCTTTGGTACTTCTGGTTCTTCAACTTTTGGTGGTTCTAGATCAATTATTATAACTGTAGAAGATTTTGTGTTATTTTAAATGGC
>NW_026414011.1:0-247 GCF_001194135.2 Octopus bimaculoides | reverse complement strand
TTCAAGCAGAGAGTTGTTCTTGGTTGAGACATATCCAGGTGTAAGTAGTTTATCCGGTATTTCTTGGAGGAAAATTGTCCAGGTACAGTTTGAAAGTTGTGGAATATTTTTCTACTTTAATTTCCTTCGGGACAACATTGAAAAGAACAGGACCATTTGCAATGAAGAAATTGTATCGCGATGTTCTTATGCGATGTGATCTCGACCTTTGTAGGGGACGCATTGCGCGGGGTGAGGGCGTAGTCTT
>NW_026414010.1:0-290 GCF_001194135.2 Octopus bimaculoides | reverse complement strand
GAAAGAAAGAAAGAAAGAAAGAAAGAAAGAAGGAAAACAAGAAAGAAAAAGTGAATGCCTGCGAGCCTATATGTTGCGCGTGTCTATATGCGGGAGATAGAGTTAGATATCTTTTAATATCACAGGCATTTATTCGGCTCAAATTCTTAACATTAATTACGGTAACAGCTCTATATTGATTTAATCCTAAATCCATGGTCACAATTTTTAAATCAGAGCCATTACTTATTTGAAATAGATATAGATATAAAACATTATACATATGCATGCGCATAGATATCTACATATAC
>NW_026414009.1:0-488 GCF_001194135.2 Octopus bimaculoides | reverse complement strand
TATATATATATATATATATATTATAATTTGCCATCCTAAATTTAAAAAGGATTTAAGTTAAATGCTTTCCTTGTTTTCTTCTTTCTATCTAACATTTACTCTATTCTTCCAACTAGATTCTTTATGTCAATCACACAAAAATCTTCTTAAAGATAGTTTGTGTTTTTAGCTACTTTTTCGACTTAATAGCTATTTATTATATTTTTTTTGTAAATTCGTTCCTATATATTTGAGAGGGACTTACTTCTCTACCAAATATACGTCATAACGTGTATAAGTCTATTGTTATTTTTATCTATATTTTTTTTTATATCTGTTATGTTTGTTTAATTATTGTTTATGTACATCTTCAGATCTTTACTGTTTGAATTTACGCTATTGTTCTCTCTTTCATTGGCGCTTCTTCTTTCTCCACCTCTCTCTCACATTGTCTCTCTTCCTACTTCGTGGCGTGCTATTTCTCTCTCTACTTTTATATATATATATAT
>NW_026414008.1:0-412 GCF_001194135.2 Octopus bimaculoides | reverse complement strand
CCGTTGATCGGATCAACTGGAACCCTCTACGTCGTAAGTGACAGAGTGCCAACAACATGTGGGATTACATATACAACACGGACCAACAAAGACCTCTACGCGATTGGTTGACTTGTAAGAAAAAGTAGCAAATTCTTTTTGAAAGCACGTACTACTAACATATTGAAAAGAATACATATTGCGTAATGTAGCCAGATAAAAAAAAATACACCTGTAAAAACCATAGAATGATCGTGGTTGAATGTCTTTGCACATATGTTTCCTTGCTAAGGAAAATCTGGTGCTAAACAACAACTATAGTTAGCCTTCTGATAGGAAGCAGCCGATTAATCTGTTATTGATATACTGGCATCAGTTGCAATTTTGAAAATTATAAGATGGTTGGGAGGTTATGAAGAATCATAAAATATAG
>NW_026414007.1:0-353 GCF_001194135.2 Octopus bimaculoides | reverse complement strand
ATATATATATATATATATGTATATATATATGTGTGTGTGTTTGTGTGTGTATGTTTTATGTGTATGTATGCTTATGTGTGTGTGCGTATATATATATATATGTATGTGTACACTTGTATGTTTTCTGTGTCTGTGCGTGAATGTATTTTATGTTTTATGACTATATGTGTATATACTTCTATATATATGTGTGTGTATGTACGTATACTTGTTTTGTCTGTATATGCACATTTTTTGTGTATGGATACATTAACACGCACGTATATACGTGTGTATATCTGTGTATATATGTGTGTATATTTCTGTATGTTTTTATATATGCATTTTCTTTGGTGTATATGCACGTATGTACT
>NW_026414006.1:299-405 GCF_001194135.2 Octopus bimaculoides | reverse complement strand
TGCTACTACTTCTTCCTTCTACTTGCAATCCTGCTATTTACTCTACGTCTGTTTCATTATTGTCATCTTATTCTTTATTTTCTACGCATCCTACTTACTTTTAACT
>NW_026414006.1:0-151 GCF_001194135.2 Octopus bimaculoides | reverse complement strand
TTCTACGTCTTTTCACTCTTCTTTTTATTCTTCTCATTTTCATTCACCATCTCTTTCCAAGCTTCACACTTTTTTTCAGTCTGTCGTCTCAAATTTCATTCAGATCACGTTTCTCCTGAATTCTTTTCGTTTCTTCATCAACAATCAGCTC
>NW_026414005.1:0-206 GCF_001194135.2 Octopus bimaculoides | reverse complement strand
ATAGATGTTCTCTTTTTCACTGATCTTCAGCTTTATGTTAACATCTGCTGAGCAGTTAATTTCCACAATTGCGCATAGTTTCTCTTCTCTGTCCCAAATGATTATATCAGGTCTGTTGTGCTTTACACATATATGTATGTATTATCATACCGTATCATGTATATACATACACACACACACACACACATATATATATATATATATAT
>NW_026414004.1:0-242 GCF_001194135.2 Octopus bimaculoides | reverse complement strand
TCCTGAAGGTCGGCAATGGTCTTCCTCGGTCACGAGTGGACGGCAATCATCATGTATGTATGTGTACATTATGCATATATGTGCATATGGATGTCATATGATTGTCATGCTTGTACCCTCATAGATGGGTAGACGTGTTGTGTATATTGGGCTTCGTATATTTGTACCCAAGTGTCACTTTGATGGCTTGCGTTGCTCTTTCACTCAATAATAATAATAATAATAATAATAATAATAATAAT
>NW_026414003.1:0-306 GCF_001194135.2 Octopus bimaculoides | reverse complement strand
TCTCTCTCGTTCTCCCTTTCTCTATGTGTCTCTCTTTCACTCTCTCTCTCGTTATCTGTCTGTCTCTCTCTCTCTCTCGTTCTTTGTCTGTCTCTCTCTCTCTCGTCCTCTGTCTGTCTCTCTCCCTATATCTCTCTCTCCCTCTCCCTCTCTCTTTTTCTCTCTCTCTCTTTTTCTCTCTCTCTTCTCTCCCTCCTCTCCTTCTTTCTCTCTCTCTCTCATTCTCTCTCTCTCTCATTCTCTCTCCACTCTCTGTGAGAGAGAGAGAGTGAGAGAGAGAGAGGGGGAGAGAGAGAGGAAAGGAGA
>NW_026414002.1:0-292 GCF_001194135.2 Octopus bimaculoides | reverse complement strand
AAGGTCGGCAATGGTCTTCCTCGGTCACAAGTGGACGGCCATCATATATAGATATACACATACATACAAAATATACAAGGAGTTTTTATCAACTGTTGTTATGTAATACGTATGTAGCACAAGTGCTCAGTTTGGATTAGTACTAAAACTCTGGCTTGAACTGCAACTGAAAAGTGTGATGTTGAGACTGCCTATCAAAGGTGACTAGAAGTGGTTTCCCCTTGAGCGAGTAGATATACATTAAAGTAAAAAGGAAAAGAAATTTGGTATCACTCAAAAAAAAAAAAAGAAC
>NW_026414001.1:0-292 GCF_001194135.2 Octopus bimaculoides | reverse complement strand
AAGATTACAGAAAACATGCCAAAGAGTATTAGACAACAATTCAGTCCGGAGCGGCTGGTGCCCTCCAATTCGAAAGAAGTTTTCTTGATAACGTTTCTTCTTTCTCGTTCCATTTTCTGCACCCACCATCTTCCCTTTCTTCGACTTTTTTCTAATGTACATTAATATACTTACTTTGGTCTTGAGGTCAGCGAAAGTGTGAACATGAGAGATAACGCTGGTCACTTCTTCGCGGAGAGCCTCACCAAATTTGGCTGCTAGTTTCTGGATCAAACTGTATAAATGATATACG
>NW_026414000.1:0-496 GCF_001194135.2 Octopus bimaculoides | reverse complement strand
CTATCTGTGTGTATTGGCATATCCCAGATTATGGTTGCTTTCTCGTTTTCCGTGACCTTTTCCGGCGTGTGTTTTTACCATCTTTTTTCTGTTGTTATGCCATAGTGTTGGCATAACTTCCAGTGTATATAGGTCCCAGCTCTGTCGTGTCTGTGAATATATTCCTTCTTAGCCAGGACTGGGCGGCCAGAGATAATATGATTTATTGTTTCTTGTCCATCTCCACATATTCTACAGTTACTTGTTATATTTCTTTTCATTATGTGTTTTTGGTAATTTCTGGTGGGGAGGCTCTGCTCTTGTGCAGCAATTAAAAATCCTTCAGTCTCTGCTTTGTACCCTGAGCTTCTCAGCCATTGCTGGGATTTTTCTCCGTCTATTTCTTTCGCATTTAGTTTAGCCCAGTATTTACCATGTATCGGGCTTTTCTTGCCATCGTTTTATCTTGGTCCGTTGCTGTTCTAGTTTTATTTGGATTTCATTTGTTTTATAGCTT
>NW_026413999.1:0-250 GCF_001194135.2 Octopus bimaculoides | reverse complement strand
TGCCAATTCTTCAACTGATAATGCAGGATTTTCTTCAAGCAATGCCTCAAAGAGCTTATCATCAAACTCAACTGGAGTCCTGTTTGATCTTCATCTTCAAGGCTGAAATCTCCACTTCTGAATTTTGAAAACCATTTTCTGTAAGTTCTTTCATTCAAGTATCCTTTCTCATAAACTGAGAATATGTTTCGAGTTGCTTTGGCTGCAGAGTTACCTTTTTTGTACTCATAAAGCATTATGTGCCTCAAAT
>NW_026413998.1:0-490 GCF_001194135.2 Octopus bimaculoides | reverse complement strand
TGTACATAAACGAGATGTACTATCTTTATTCATCTGCTGTAGTGAATGTAATGTTTATAACCAACAGCTACAGTAAATGAACGATTATCCATCTGTTATTTAATTATTATTCACCCTACTCGGAACTTGCTACTGGCGTGAATCTGTGTCTGTTAAGTGCAGTACAACTGGTGCAGTGAGTCTTCCTAAATGCAGCCTTGAGACTTATAATATACTCACTTGAGTGCAGTTAATTGTATATACAACTGGAATAATAATTTGTCTGTAGATCAGTATGTAGGTATTTGTTTCTCTGATTTCATAGTATACAGGTTGTCCCTTTTGTTTTTTTGACCCGATACTTTACCATTTAAGTAGCTGATTCACTTAATTCCTGAACTTTTATATGCATATATATATACACATATATACACACATATATATAATATATACATATATATACACATATATGCGCATATATATATATATATATATATATATATATATATAT
>NW_026413997.1:0-556 GCF_001194135.2 Octopus bimaculoides | reverse complement strand
TAGTAGTAGTAGTAGTAGTAGTAGTAGTAGTAGTAGTAGTAGTACTATTTATTATTATTATTATTATTATTATTACTATTATTACTATTTCTCAACTAAATACCCTGTACCTTGTTTTACGATTAATTTGCGTTAATATCCGTATATTAATATAATATATTACAAGGCTACAATGCTTTATTTATTCTTTTATATTTACATTCTTCGCCTTATATTAGTATGTTATTATGTATTTTCTTAAGGAGAAATATTTTTATATATCATGAACTCTCTTGATTTTCTCCCTTCCTCCACATTTGGATTAGCTTATAGTTTACGGTTTCAGCTTACTTTACTGTGATCCATTTTGCCCTCCTTCCCCACATTTTAATCATTTAATTTTAACCTTTATTATAGCGTTTACAGCCCCCCTCCCTTTATAACTCTATGTAAACAAGCGTTCTTACTTCTAACGGTCACTTACTTGGCTATATAATATTATAATATTACAGCTCATAAGTTACCTTATCATTTCGCATTTGCCTTGCTTCTATATGTTGGTTCCCTGACGATGAAT
>NW_026413996.1:0-239 GCF_001194135.2 Octopus bimaculoides | reverse complement strand
ATACATACATACATACATACATACATACACGGCTCAATACTTAGAAATGACTAAACATGAACTAGAATTGGAACTTACGTACCATGTACAGGAAACTTTTTTACCACTTCTATACACCACTTTACTCAAATAATGGAACTGCAACTACAATGTTTTATATTTTACTTCTACTTTCATTTTCTTATTTCGCTCTATATTCCCTATCTCCTCCTTTTCCACAATAATTCCTTATTTCGAAC
>NW_026413995.1:0-466 GCF_001194135.2 Octopus bimaculoides | reverse complement strand
ATGTATGTATACGTATATTAACATGTACATCATTGCAATTACACTCTTTCTTTCTCTCTAACTCTCTCCCTCTCTATCCTCTCTGTTTTCCTTTCTGTTCGCCTCTCCTTTTTTTCGGTTGTGCTACAAAGCTCTATAACTCTGTTCTCTTTCAGTATCTCTTTGCATAACATCGTTTTCTCCGTCGTTTTCTGCATTATCGTCTTTCCGCCATGTTTTTCCTCATTAGTTCTGTCTCTCTTTCCTTATCACGAATGTGAAGTTTGTCAGTGGATTATTGTGATATTTGCAGCTTTTTAAGTTATATGTACTTTTGGACCCATATGGAGTGATATGTACTTTGTTTCAACAAAAACGCGGAAAATCAGTTTTTCAAAGAGCAGAGTTAATCTAATGGCAAGAGTCATTGAAAACTACTGCTTCACAGAAATATATGTAGCAAATCTGAGGATTAGGAAATGCTTCA
>NW_026413994.1:0-373 GCF_001194135.2 Octopus bimaculoides | reverse complement strand
TGTGTGTGTGTAAAAGAAAAGAAACACCCTCTCCACTTTCATTAATTCCAATGTCAGATTCCTTGCACGATATTAGCTATCTTGGAAACGGTTTGCAATAGTGTTCCCATTCGTGTCGTTCGTTTTATGCACATCCCGTTTAAGTAGTCTATCACTGTTCGTCATTGATAGATACCTTAATGAAATCGAGAAACAAACAAATGTATTCATAAGAAGAAAAGCGAAATAAATAACACAGGCAAACCGGCTAATATACAAAACTTAAATTTACATATTCGAGCACAGTGTTTGCTGAGATCTTTCTGGTTGTTGATGTTGTTGTTGTTTTTCTTTTTGTTGTTGTTGGTGTTGTTGTTGTTGTTGTTGTTGTTGT
>NW_026413993.1:0-531 GCF_001194135.2 Octopus bimaculoides | reverse complement strand
GAAAGAAGCCCGTCGTATATATGTATATGTATATATATGTGTATGTGTGTATATATTTGTATGTCTGTGTTTGTCCTCCCAACATTGCTTGACAACCGATGCTGGTGTGTTTACGTCCCTGTAACTTAGCGGTCCGGCAAAAGAGACCGATAGAATAAGTACTAGGCTTACAAAGGAAAAGTCCTGGGGTTGATTTACTCGACTAAAAGGCGGTGCTCCAGCATGGCCCCAGTCAAATGACTGAAACAAGTAAAAGAGTAAAAGAGTATATATATATATATGCATATGCTAAGAAAATGGAGGTAGTCAGAATATTGGATAATTGTTTATTAGCGCTTTCGTCCGTTCAGTAGGACTCTTCATTCAGATATCTAAAGAGTTCTATTAAACGGACGAAATCGCTTATAAACAATTATCCACAATCCTGACAGCCTCGTTTTTCTTAATATACAATATCTGCACATCACTTCAAACACTTTATACCCACGTATCTATCTATCTATCTATCTATCTATCTATCTATCTATCTAT
>NW_026413992.1:0-472 GCF_001194135.2 Octopus bimaculoides | reverse complement strand
TATATATTTCTATATTTCTATATATATATAATATATATATATATTATGCTTTTATTTTATCATCTTACACTATATCTCTAGCAATAATTTGATTTTTTTTTCTTCAGCATCTTCAGCATCATTTTATGTGTTTCAATTATTATTAATTTTAAAAATTTCTATATTATTATTATTATTTTTTTTCATTATGTGATTCGGAGAAATATTTCTTTTATTATTTGAGAAAATAACTTAGCCGAGTGTATGGAAAGTTCATGTCTTTTCCTCTATTCTCTAGGCACAAAGTTTCTTGGAATGTTCTTCAAACTTTGAACACGCAGAGGTTCCTTTGAATTAATTTGCCACGCTGAATTAATGTCTGCCATTCAAATTTTGGTATCAAGAGTTCAATTGCAGAGTTCACCTGCTCTCACGCACGCATTTCACGCACACACATGCACATACCCTTACACATTCAAACACATATGCATAC
>NW_026413991.1:0-483 GCF_001194135.2 Octopus bimaculoides | reverse complement strand
TATACCCTCCAGCCTTCATCAGGTGTCTTGGGGAAATTTCGAACCTGGAAATAGAAATAATTATTGTTACTATTTTGTTACTAAATGGAAATAATTATTGTTACAATTTTGTTCTGATCGTTGTAACTTTGACTCAGACCTGACTTATATCACATTTAATATATGTGGTAATATATTATGGTTGCATAACGAAATACTGTATCCATACCAGTAATTAATGTGTACGTACCACTTACCAAGAACGTGTTTAATGTGTAAATTTGGTATATCCAGTTGTGTCGCACCGCTAAATTTAGTGGTTACTAGACTACTCGTGACCCAGTTGGGTCACTAATAGTATAAGGTACCCGAAAAAACCGCATATTTCAGGAGCCCGTGGTCCGATTTACACGAAATTTATTTTATTCCGTTTGTATTCACATTTCAATGGTAACTTACTTTCAGAGTATTTTCCCATTATGTGCCGGTTTGGCTATTTATAAA
>NW_026413990.1:0-250 GCF_001194135.2 Octopus bimaculoides | reverse complement strand
TATAAAAATAAACAAGAATCAACCTACCACGATGTAGCCATCACAGGAACAATGACTTTTGTTCACAATTTTTTGTTCATTATGAGGTTTTTTCACGCTGACTACTTGATAAATTCTTATAAAGAATTTATCCTATATTACATTATAAATTATTAGAATATATTCAGTGCTGAATATCATTCTATATAAGCACATGTTATCGAGATGCAACTGGATAAATTCAAATCTCTTTCAGGGATATATAATTGTG
>NW_026413989.1:0-289 GCF_001194135.2 Octopus bimaculoides | reverse complement strand
TATATGTATGTATGTATGTGTGTATGTACGTACGTATGCATGTATGTATTTATGCATGCATATATGTATGTATGTAAGTATGTATGTATGTATGTATGTGTGCATGTGTGTATGAATAAGGTTATGTATGTATGCATGTGTATATCGCCTTCTCTCTCTACCTCTTCTCTCTCTCTCTCTCTGTGAATATGTATGCATATATATATGGAGAGAGTAGTAAGAAACATGCCACATGGTCCGATGTTCAGTCCCACACTGTGTCACCTTGTACAATTTTCTTCTACCATAT
>NW_026413988.1:0-201 GCF_001194135.2 Octopus bimaculoides | reverse complement strand
ATGTATGTATGTATGTATGTATGTATGTATGTATGTGTGCGTGCGTACATATATATATGTATATATATACACATGTATGTATATGTGTGTACGTGTACATGTTTATACACATATGCTGTCATTTATTGCCATTTATAACAATCAATTTTTGTTCTATTATTATTATTATTATTATTATTATTATTATTGTTCAGTAGTTTT
>NW_026413987.1:0-517 GCF_001194135.2 Octopus bimaculoides | reverse complement strand
TACATACATATGTGTGTGTGTGTGTGTGTTTTCCATATCTACCATCTCTGAAGATCATGTGGTACTTAACAGCACTTTTATCTAATATCCAGTATCAAATAACCAGTGTGAAACTGACTGGTAAGGTTGGCTGAAATGGATCTCTAATACTGCATACTTTGATTTATATATGTGCATGTGTGTGTGTATGTTTGTGTGCGTGTGTGTGTGTGTGTGTGTGTGTGCGTGTGTGTGTGGATGCATATGTGCATGCATATGTGCACATTAAAAACAAACAGTGAGATAGTTTACGTATGTCTATTTTTTCCCAAGGAGACGAAATAAAAAGCAAGGAACCATTAGGCAGTGTAGATACATGCAGAGGGACAGATAGAGAGCCAGGATTCACTATTTGAAAGCTAATTAATATTATAGCCATTTGCAGCCTTATTAATTTATTTGACATTGTGTAAAATCAGTAACCAGAATAGATGTAGTTGAATGGGATGTCATAAACACACTGCAAACTGAAATTACA
>NW_026413986.1:0-390 GCF_001194135.2 Octopus bimaculoides | reverse complement strand
CATACATACACACACATATATACATATACACAATGGGCTTCTTTCAATTTCTGTGTACCAAGTCCACTCTGAAGGCTTTGGTCGGCCCAGGGTCATATAGTTGAAGGCACATGCTCAATGTGTCACGCAGAGGCACTGAACCCGAAACCATGTGGCTGAAAAGCAAATTTCTTATCACATAGGCACACCTACCCGAATACGTATGTATGTATGTATGTATGTATGTATGTATGTATGTTTGCATGAATGTATGTCTGTAAGCACGTGTGTATGTGTGTGTGTGTTTATATATATATATATATATATATGTATATATGTATATATGCATGAATGCAAAGGCGTGTGTCGATGCATGTATGTTTGTCTGTGCGTATGCATTTATGTATGTTT
>NW_026413985.1:0-441 GCF_001194135.2 Octopus bimaculoides | reverse complement strand
CCACTCCAACCAGCCTCCCACACTGTCCCTTAAAATAGCCAACATTCCCTTGATACACACAAGACAGAAAACATGTCAAAAAGATGGGTCAATTCCTCTCTAATAATTTGTAAATTCTTAAATATATGTATTTTACTATTTAAACCGTGTTTAACATTTTCTTATTATTATCAGAGAATGTATAGTTGTATTTTAATATTTTTGTGACAAACAGTCCTTAACACTACAAAGCTTATGCAAAGCTTTATATTTTAAACATATTCTTCTTATTATTATTAAAGAATGTATATATGTATTTTTATATATGTATTTTACTACTTAAACTGTTTTTAACATTTTCTTATTATTATAAGAGAATGTATATATGTATTTTAATACTTTTGTGACAACTAGTACTTAACACTACAAAGCTTATATAAAGCTTTATATTTTACTTTTGAC
>NW_026413984.1:0-352 GCF_001194135.2 Octopus bimaculoides | reverse complement strand
TAATAATAATAATAATAATAATAATAATAATAATTCCTGTTTTGTTTCTTCAGTATTCCTGTTTCCGTTACAGTCCTTGTTCTTTCGCTTTTCTTTAATACGTTTCCCCGTTCGGTTTACAAACGCCATCTTTTTGTATTTGTTTCATTTGGTCCTCCATGTCCGCTCACAGATATCCCAGTGTTGTTTTGCTGTTGACGTCACCAAAATGAGCAATTTTATTGAGAAGGCGTCGAAATTGTGATGATTTTCGGTCGAGTAATGATGAGGTGAACAGCGATATAGCGAAGGATTACTGTATATATGTGTATATATATATGTGTGTGTGTGTGTGTGTGTATGTATATATATA
>NW_026413983.1:0-246 GCF_001194135.2 Octopus bimaculoides | reverse complement strand
TCCTTTTTCCGGACCATTTTAGTTCCTGATAAGTGGCATACTCGAGGATGCTGAAGTCCTCTTCCATGCGGTAACAAATGGCGGACAAAAGCCATTGTGCCTCCATTTCAGGAGGGATATTCCTTATTGAAACTTTGGTCACACGTTGCCCAAGGTAGGTCGGAATTAGAATTAGTTTGTCCGACTGTAGTGTGAATGTCGACAGCTCTTTGGCTTTCTCTTCGCTGTCGAAGCGAACCTGGATTG
>NW_026413982.1:0-658 GCF_001194135.2 Octopus bimaculoides | reverse complement strand
ATATATATACGCATATAGTTATATATAGAGATAGATAGATAGATAGATATGTATACATGCATATATTTGATTGCGTGACACCCTAAGAAATATGTCAATGACAATATTTTCGACGTAGTTGCAAATAAAATTGCAGAAAATAGCAGTGAAGAGACGTTATTTTAATTTATATAAGAATTCGTTACATGAGAATATCAGATCATTTACGTTAAGCAAGCGCTATACATTGTAACCATTGCATCTATTTTAATATCATTGGAATATTTATTTTACAATTGCAGTTCAAATACTTTATTTGGTATTCTATACGTTAATTAGTAAGTAATTTTTATGCGCCATATATTATAATATATCTTTGTGGATTACTTATTATAACAAGTACATGTTCAATACAAAAGAGTTTCTATCAGTTTTATTCTTTTTATATAAATTAAATCATGTCGAACTATTACATTGCACCATTCATATATTTCCTAATTCACGTTTAATTCATGTATATGGATATAGAATCATTCTGATATTGAACATATTTATAATTGACAATAGCAATTTAGCTAAAAGCATCAAATGCCTACGGAAAATGAAGGGAATTTCAAATTTAATTTAGGCCTATCATAGCGGGCTTAAGACGTCGATGGATTTTGGTCATTTATATATA
>NW_026413981.1:0-377 GCF_001194135.2 Octopus bimaculoides | reverse complement strand
TTTCCTCGTTTAGACTTAAACATAAAGCCAATAGCACATCATTATCTAATTTAATTTGGGAACTGAAGGAAAATAGTATCGATTTTAATCTTAAATGGGAAATCGTCAGGAGAGCACAACCCTATAGAAATAATAGATATGGCTGTGGACTGTGCTCTATGGAAATTATGAAATTTCTAAACTTAAGGATAATCCTAATCTAATTAACAATAGATCTGACCTTAGGGTTCTATGTGTACATTGTTACTCTCGCACCTTTAAATATTTTAAAAAGTAAATCTTGCAAATAATTTATTATTTTAATTTCTCTCATTTCCCTGACTATTTACTACTTTATTTGAGTTATAGCTTTTAAATATAAATTTTGAATACATTTT
>NW_026413980.1:0-261 GCF_001194135.2 Octopus bimaculoides | reverse complement strand
TTTATTTCTCCTATAGCAGAACTTTGTTATGATCGGGTATTAAGGTCTGGATTTTACTATTTTTAGTTCTGCTATTGCTCTATTTACTTATTCGTACATCTGTTCATATACATGTGCAAGTGTATATACATATGTTTGGATATACGTGGGAAAATGCGTGTATATATATATGTGTGTGGGTGATGTTTTGTATGTGTGTATATATGTATGTGTCGTATTCTTTCTGTTGAAGAGCGTAGCTCGAAACGTCAAAGACTTTCC
>NW_026413979.1:0-232 GCF_001194135.2 Octopus bimaculoides | reverse complement strand
AGATAGATAGATAGATAGATAGATAGATAGATAGATAGATGTGTGTCTGTTTTTCTAATTATCTTTCTCGGTATGCGTGTGCGCTTGCGTACGATTTTGTGTGTATCTGTATGTCGGTTTGCGCGTGTTCGTGCGTATGTTTGTATGTATGTGTGTGCATGTGTGTGTGCGTGTTCACGCGCGTGTGTGCGTGTGTATGTTTGTGTGTGTGTGTGTGTGTGTGTGTGTGTGT
>NW_026413978.1:0-268 GCF_001194135.2 Octopus bimaculoides | reverse complement strand
ATATCTATGTACGTTTGTGTGTGTATATATGTATGGGTATTTGCATGTATCTTTGTATGAGTGTATGTAAGTATGCGAATGTCTGTGTATATATGTATATATGTATGCTTGTATGTATGTGTGCGTATATATGTATTTACAGATGTACATATGCATGTGTATATATGTGTGTGCGGAGGCGCAATGGCCCAGTGGTTAGGGCAGCGGACTTGCGGATCCGTAGGATCGCGGATTCGATTCCCAGACCGGGCGTTGTGAGTGTTTATTG
>NW_026413977.1:0-212 GCF_001194135.2 Octopus bimaculoides | reverse complement strand
AATGAATTTGTTCTCCTTTCAGTCGAAGGAAATAGCCCTAACGAATTATATAAAGTGGCCCTTCGAGCTATTCCTCATGATGTTTGTAAAGACAAATCTAGGATGCAAATTGCTGACGGAGTTCTTTGTGCCGGAGATTTCGTAGAAGGTGGACCGTCTACTTGTCAGGTATATAGTATTGATATTATAGTATATACCTATTGTAATATCTA
>NW_026413976.1:0-587 GCF_001194135.2 Octopus bimaculoides | reverse complement strand
TGTTTTTTTTTTTTTTAAGGGAGACTTAACTACTATTTCTACCAATTCTCGCAACCACGTAGGATTTCTTTCGTTATGTAAAGAAAATACATAGTAACTACAACGTAAATATACGGAATCCGTATATAGCCACGCCCTGTGACACCCGTCGTGGTTTTAGTACCCACAACGAAATATTCTTAAAATAACTCTTGAATCATTGTCTGAAGTCTATAGACATGACGGAATCCTTTAATTTGTTTTACATCTGTCTATCTGCCTATGTGATTGTCTATCTATCTATATATGTGTGTGATGTGTATACCTATATCTGTCTATCTATCTATCTATCTATCGGTCTGTCTGTCTGTCTGTCTGTCTGTCTGTCTGTCTGTCTGTCTGTATGTCTGTCTATCTATCTATCTATCTATCTATCTATCTATCTATCTATCTATCTATATTAGTTAGTAGTACAAATAAATTCACATATTGCTTTCAAATTTTGGCATATGGCCAGCAATCCCAACGGAACGGGTAAGTCGATCACATCGACAACAGCGACGGTGAACAGGTGTGGTCGCCATTTGTGCGGCGCGCTTTCCCGCAGC
>NW_026413975.1:0-220 GCF_001194135.2 Octopus bimaculoides | reverse complement strand
AAATTGCACTACTGGGCACTGCACACATCCTACGCAAAACACTTTCAATTTTTGTAAGCCTGGAACTTATTGTATCTGTGTCTTTTGCCGAACTGCTAGATTACCGGGAGGCATACACACCGACACCGGCTGTCAAGTTGTGGTAGGCGGACAAACACAGACACAGAGGTACACACACACACAAACATACATACATACACACACACACACACACACACAC
>NW_026413974.1:0-616 GCF_001194135.2 Octopus bimaculoides | reverse complement strand
CTCTCTGAAAGTATCTGTCATTACAGTGTCGAAATGTGATTGTTTCAGTTTGTAGAATAGTTCCATTTTTAAAGTGAAAGTATTTGGCATGAGTGTTTTTGTTTCACTTTTGACACGTAATACTTAAATAGTGGAGGAGATATTATGTTGCTGTGGGCTCGAACTCTGCAAGAAGTTAAAATTTTTTTTGACTAAAACACAACTGGAACCCTAAGTAAGGCATCTGTAAAATTTGAATGAAATTGGTTGCGTAGTTCTCGAGTTTTAGGGATTCACACAGACAGACAGACAGACAGACAGACAGACAGACAGACAGACAGACAGACAGACAGACAGACAGACATTCTCATTTTTATATATATAGATAATTCTTATAGACTAAGAACAGTTATAAAGACTCCCCATTCAAAACACTAAATTCTATTGTAATGCAGAAGACACGGGTGTTTACAGTTAACCTATATTTGTTATATAAATATTGAGAGAGAAAAAATAATAAAGATCATGTAGAGAAATGTCAAAACATGCAAATCAACTATGAGGTACCTACCCACATCGATTGGAGGTGGTAAATCTTCTAGTCATGTAAAATAAAAGTCAAAGATATAAATATAAT
>NW_026413973.1:0-311 GCF_001194135.2 Octopus bimaculoides | reverse complement strand
TTATTATTATTATTATTATTATTGAAATCGTGGGTCCAATGTTAGCTTTGTTCTTTTGATATCTTTCCGTATCTTTTTGTTGAATGTGTTGGAATGTGGAATGCCTGCCTCAGTCATGCAACTAAATACTTTGCTAGCGTTTAGTCTTATTCCTTTTGTATTTTGCGTTCAAATCTTACCGGGGACAATCTTTGTCATTTCTCCCTCTAGATCAGCGGTTTCAACCGGGGTCCGTATCACTCTTGGGGATCCATATTTGGGAGACGGAAATTGAAAGAAGCCCGTCGTATATATGTATGTATGTATATATA
>NW_026413972.1:0-275 GCF_001194135.2 Octopus bimaculoides | reverse complement strand
ATATATATATATATATATACAGACGGACATATATAAATACATGCATACACATATGCATACATGCATATATACGCACTCACACATATACCCACACACAAATAGGGTACACATGCATGTACGTTACATATATATATATGTGTATATATGTAAGTATATACATGTATGTTTAGTTATAATTAAGTACATAGATACTGTGTGAGACATACTGTACTTGTGTATGCTTATATGTGCGTTAATGTGTGTGATGTGTATATGTGTTGTGTGTGTGATGTGTA
>NW_026413971.1:0-302 GCF_001194135.2 Octopus bimaculoides | reverse complement strand
AAAGAGTAGTCTGTGGAAAATATGAGTGGAGTGGGAGAGATGATGTTAAGTACCTTTAATTTGTTCATCTCAAGCTTTACCCACCTACTCATCTCCTTACCACTCATCCCTTCATCATTCTTCTAAGTATTGCATTAATCTGCTGCTGTGATTAAATGAAAGCAGAATTAGATTCTTCATCATTCCTTTCTGTGCTATCAGCTATATTTCCTTCTTTCCTGAATTACTTCTTTTTGACATCCTTCCCTCATCCTTAACATCATCTCTCCCACTCCACTCATATTTTCCACAGACTACTCTTT
>NW_026413970.1:153-264 GCF_001194135.2 Octopus bimaculoides | reverse complement strand
TGATATGATATATGATATGATATGATATGATATGATATGATATATGATATCATATATATAAATGATATGATATATGATATGATATGATATGATATGATATGATATGATATG
>NW_026413970.1:0-143 GCF_001194135.2 Octopus bimaculoides | reverse complement strand
ATATGATATGATATGATATGATATAATATAATATAATATAATATAATATAGTATAATATAATATCATATATAATATGATATAATATAATATAATATGATATAATATAATATATAATATAATATAATATAATATAATATAATAT
>NW_026413969.1:0-248 GCF_001194135.2 Octopus bimaculoides | reverse complement strand
GTGTGTGTGTGTGTGTGTGTGTATGTGTGCATGTATATATATGTACATATACATATATATATGCGCAATATAATATATATACTATATATAGGTGCATAATCTATATGTAATATATACTATATATATGAGACATTATATAATGTAGTATATATATACTTAATACAAATACATATAATATATATTAAATATTTTACATAGTATAAAATATAATTTAAAATATACTGCATTCTATGCTATATATAATATAT
>NW_026413968.1:0-221 GCF_001194135.2 Octopus bimaculoides | reverse complement strand
TTAATGTGTTAATTCGAATATAATTAATTATTTACAATATGTATTTTGAATCTACTTTTCACGCCCAAGACGTTTATTTGAAACGACCAATAAAGCAGATCCATGTGTTTTAAATTTTATATTAGTTTTGATTGCATCGTCATTTCTTTCCCATTTCTAACAATACTGTCAGATGAACGGGAACGTGAAACTCCAAGTAACAGTTTTTTGTTATATTTCTG
>NW_026413967.1:0-599 GCF_001194135.2 Octopus bimaculoides | reverse complement strand
GGAACAAATATATATATATATATATATATATACATTTACATTTATGTGGGTGTGTGTGTGTGTGTGTGTGTGTGTTGGTGTTTGGCTTAAAATACGTGAGTATTCGCGTACGTATTTCAGCGCATGTGCATTTTGCGTATGTGTGATGCTATGTTTGTAGTTCTGTGTGGATGAAAATCTACGTGTGCATTGTGCGCGTGTGTATGTTTGTGTGTGTGTGTGTGTGTGTATGTGTGTGTGTGTATCTATGTTTGTGTATATCAGTATGCACTCAAATGCAGCTGTTTGTAGGAATAATATATATATATATATAATATATATATAATATATATATAATATATATATATATATATATCTGTGTGTGTGTTTATAATGAATATGTGTGTATGTCGTGTTTGCGAATGTTTGTATCACTCATATGTATATACATTGTCAGTCATGTACACGCATTTAAATACGCGTGTGTACACACGCACACACACACACACAAGCACACACACACACACAAGCACACACACACACACATACACATTTATATGTGATTTGTAGATATATATTTGTGTATGTATGTTTGATTTTTGTATGTGTGTATGTTTGTT
>NW_026413966.1:0-381 GCF_001194135.2 Octopus bimaculoides | reverse complement strand
TGGATGCTCTGAGAGTGTAGCTGCTAGAATAAGAATAGTCTGGGCAAAGTCTAAAGAGCTTCTACCTCTGTAGGTAACAAAGAGTCTCTCCCTCAGAGTAAAGGCAGAGTGTATGATGCCTATGTACGAACAGCCATGCTGCATCACAGCGAAGCATGGGCTGTGGCCACAGAGGACATGCAAAGGCTTGAAAGAAATGAAGTTAGTATGCTTCATTGGATGTGCAATGTCAGTGTGCTCATATGACAGAGTGTAAGCATTTTGAGAGAAAAATTGGGCTTAAGGGGCATCAGATGTGGTGTACAAGAGAGACAATTGTGCTGGTATGGTCATGTGATGTGTATGGATGTAGACAGCTGTGTAAAGAAATGTTGATTTCTG
>NW_026413965.1:0-232 GCF_001194135.2 Octopus bimaculoides | reverse complement strand
GAGTTGAACTGAGTAGTGTCTGTCAATTAGGGTATTTTTGAGTTCTTGCAATCTAAAGTCTCTGGTGTTTTGTTCTGACACTATTGTGTAGATCCTTCTTGCAAGGTTGAAGGGGATGTTTGTTTTGGTGTGTCTTCGGTGGCATGAATCAAATAGTGGATATTGTTTGTCGTCTGTGGTTCTGTAAAATATGTCCGTTTCTATTTTTAGGTTTATTTTTTTTAATTAGTAT
>NW_026413964.1:0-787 GCF_001194135.2 Octopus bimaculoides | reverse complement strand
GATCATGATTTCGTAGTTATTGTAGTATTATACAACCTCTACTCGTCAGTTTAATATGGTCAAGATAAATATAGGTGAACAGAAAATCAACATACCAAACAAACACCACGTATCCAATATAGTACATAAAAGACTGTTCATCGCTATTTACCTTATGAGGTTTTTTTCACGCTAGCTACTTGATAAATTCTTGTAAAAGAATTCATCCTATTATTGAATTTAAATATATAACCAGAATATATTCAATGCTGAATTTATTCTGAGAAAAAAACACATGTACCGAGATGCAATTCAAAATTCTCGCCACTTACATAGGTAAAGGCAGACTGTATGACGCATGTGTACGAACAACCGCACTACATGGCAGTGAAACATGGGCTGTGACTGCTGAGAACATGCGTAAGCTTGCAAGGAATGATGCCAGTATGCTCCGATGGATATGTAATGTCAGTGTGCATACTCGACAGAGTGTAAGTACCTTGAGAGAAAAGTTGTGGTGCGCAAGAGAGACGATTGTGCTGATATGGTCATATGGCGAGAATGGATGAGGATAGCTGTGTGAAAAAGTGCCAAACCCTAGCGGTTGAGGGAACCTGTGGAAGAGATTGACCCAGGAAGACCTGGGATGAGGTAGTAAAGTAGAACCTTTCAACATTTGGCTTCACCGAGGCAATGACTTGTGACCGAGACCTTTGGAAATATATTGTGCGTGAGAAGACTCGGCAAGCCAAGTGAGGCCATAATCCGAGGCCTCTGCCAGAGGTGTAGCCAGCCCACTTATGCATAC
>NW_026413963.1:0-350 GCF_001194135.2 Octopus bimaculoides | reverse complement strand
TGGTTGGTAAGCAAGCTACTTACCACACAGCCACTCCTGCGCCTCCTTACACTTTTACTTCATCCTGTCACTTACATACAACAACATCCCACATAACTGCCCTACACACACTCTAGCATACAAATACATGGACATACTTATGTCGTATATATCATCATCATCATTAATTAACCTCCGTTTTCCATGCTGGCATGGGTTGGATGGTTTGACTGAGGTCTGGAGAGCCAGCAGCTGCACCAGACTCCATTCTGAATCTGGTCTGGCAGAGTTTCTACAGCTGGATGCCCTTCCCAAACCAAACCACCCCAAAAGTGTAGTGGGTGCATTTTACATGCCACCAGCACAGAAGC
>NW_026413962.1:0-373 GCF_001194135.2 Octopus bimaculoides | reverse complement strand
TATATATATTCTTTGTATTATATATATATATATACATATATATATATATAGATATAGATATATGCACATGTGTACATACAGTTTATATGTATATATATTTGTGTGTATATACATACATATACACATACGAATGTGTATAAATATATTTATGTATACGTATATAGATATAGGTATACAAATTCGCAACATACATATGCATTATACACACATGTATATGTACACGTGTATATACACATTTACACATCCATTATACACACACATAAATCTACACATATACATACATACATGTGCATGAATGTATATATACCCATACGTATACAACATGTATACAAATGTTGTACATATGTAATACATATAGACAATATATACCGCG
>NW_026413961.1:315-430 GCF_001194135.2 Octopus bimaculoides | reverse complement strand
ATGTCATTGTTCAGTTTTATTTCAAGATTTCTTGCCAATAGAGAAAGAGCGGCTTTTTAACCTAAATCCATGACTCATTCACTGGAATTTCAACATCAACAGGGTATATTTGTAC
>NW_026413961.1:0-231 GCF_001194135.2 Octopus bimaculoides | reverse complement strand
TAGGTAGGTAGGTAGGTAGGTAGGTAGGTAGGTAGGTAGGTAGGTATGTTATTATTCAGTTTATTTCAAGATTTCTTGCCAATAGAGAAATAGCCGGTTTCTAACCTAAATCCTTCATTGGAATTTCAGCAACATCAACAGGGTATATATGTATGTATATGTGCAGATTTGTTTGTTTTGTTTTATGTATGCATTCTTATGCATATAGTTGCATGTCTAGACATGCTCTCA
>NW_026413960.1:0-458 GCF_001194135.2 Octopus bimaculoides | reverse complement strand
TGCCCTTCCTAACGCCAACCACTCAGAGAGTGTAGTGGGTGCTTTTACTTTGATATGTGATAGAAATTGGAGTGAATTGTGAGGCTGTGGTGGGGTATGTACATTTATTGTTCTTGTTACAGCTAGGTGAAAAGGAGCTGGCAGAGAGTTAGATGTCTTAGTCGTACACACTGTACAGTGTGTATGTGTTGATGATGTTATATGTTTTCTTCAGGTATCTTATGTATGTTTGTAGACACTGTGCAATGCATGTATGTGTACACACACACAGTTTTCATGTAGATAAGCATACACATACACTAGAACACCTTCTGAATTAAGGATTCTTTCCTTGATAGTCCACTCTATTGATTTGCTTGCATTTACAGCTGTCAATCTCTATGCCATTTGTAGATTATCTTGTCTGTAGGTTCTTCAACACCTCACTCAAGCAGAAACTATCTCTGTGAGTTTCAACT
>NW_026413959.1:179-500 GCF_001194135.2 Octopus bimaculoides | reverse complement strand
ATATATATATATACATGTATAGATAAATTCATATACGGATAGATATGCACATATGCACATATACACATTTATACACCTATACGGATATATACATATATATATACGAATATATATGCATATAAATACATACGTATTGATATGCATGTATATATATGTGTATATATATTTGTATGTGTATATATATATACGTATGTACTTATGTATATATATATATATATTTATTTACATGTATGTGTATATATGCATATATATGTATATATGCACATATACACATGCACATGCGCAGACACATGTACATACATCTCCAGACGCATTCACACA
>NW_026413959.1:0-169 GCF_001194135.2 Octopus bimaculoides | reverse complement strand
ATGCACATGCGCAGACACATGTACATACATCTCCAGACGCATTCACACACACATATTATAACGTATACACATTTGTGAATGAATTTCACTATGTTCAAGTATTTCATAACTGAATCTGAAAAGAATCTTTTTCACAATCCTTTGTAATTTTTATGCCACCTTAATTAGA
>NW_026413958.1:0-272 GCF_001194135.2 Octopus bimaculoides | reverse complement strand
ATAGATAGATAGATAGATAGATAGATAGATAGATAGATAGTCAGATAGATGAGAAAGACATATTTATATATAATAAACATAATTATATATCGATATATGTATGTATATATATATATGTGTGTGTGTGTGTTTACATATACATGTGTGTAATTATATTACAAGATATAAATATATATTATACATAGACATATCTATATATTACACACGCAAAGACACACACATATATATACTTATAGTATTTATATACATATATATGTACATGTATGTATATA
>NW_026413957.1:0-269 GCF_001194135.2 Octopus bimaculoides | reverse complement strand
ATACGGTAATCACTCCAGCTCTCTACAGTCGGTGTTCAAATTCTGCCGAGGAGAACTTTGCCTTTCGTCCTTTTGGGGTCGATAAAATTAGGTACCAGTCATGTACTGCGCTTGTAGTAGTCGACTACCCCACTTCCCCAAGAATTGCTGGTGACGTGTCAAAATTTGAAACGTTATTAATTTTGAGAATGTATATATATATATATACATATATGTATGTATATATATGTGTGTATATACATATATATGTATGTATATATATATATATA
>NW_026413956.1:0-245 GCF_001194135.2 Octopus bimaculoides | reverse complement strand
GGTTAGGGCTAAGTTCAAATTCAGGGTTCGTACAAGAAAGCGCAGTGCAGATGTGCGAGTCTCCCTAAAAATTGATGTAGGACAACTTAAACAGCCACAGGTCTCACAGCTATTTCGGGATAGATGCAGTAATATTTATTTTGAAGGTTCATGGCAATCTTTTCGAGAAGGATTATATAAGGCTGGAGTAGATGTACTGGGTTTTAAGAGGAGACAACATAGAGATTGGTTTGACTCCAATGATG
>NW_026413955.1:0-422 GCF_001194135.2 Octopus bimaculoides | reverse complement strand
AAGTGTAGTAATTCAATAGCGAAATACATTTCCTCTGTCTTCTAAGTCCAGTTTACATTAAGCTAGTCTTTAACCAATACTTGAACGAATTACCAAAATATAAAGTCAGTTGTTTTTTTTTTGCATGTCTGGTGCATTTTGTTATAGATTAATACTGCGTAGTTAGGCAGGAAATTGTAGTTTTTTTCCTCCTCGTTATTCTTTCTATTTTCTGAATGTTGCATAAAAGTCTGTTGCCAAAAATTCAATACTGACAACCTTTCCAGACATTTTGCATGTACCATTATTTTTGTTCTTTGTTGAGAGCGTTACCTACATATATTAATTTTTTAACTATAGCCATTACATCTATCAATCAGTCTGTCTGTCTGTCTATCTACCTCTCTGTGTGTCTGTCTGCTTAGTCATGTACATATATATAT
>NW_026413954.1:0-996 GCF_001194135.2 Octopus bimaculoides | reverse complement strand
TATGTGATAAGAAGCTTGCTTTCAATCCACACAGATGCGGGTTCAGTCCCATTGCGTGAGACCTTGAGCAAGTGTCTTCTACTATAGTTTCGGGCCGACCAAAGTCTTGTCAGTGGTTTTGGTGTATGAAGACTTAAAGAAGCACGTCGTATACATATATATAGTACTTGTGTCTGTGTTTGTCCCCCTCCTTCATCACCGCCACCATTGCTTGACAACCGGTGTTGGTGTGTTTACGTTCCCGTCAGCGAGCCTACGATCGTGAGGTTGTGAGTTCGATTCCCGGACCGGGTTGCGTGTTGTGTTCTTGAGCAAGACACTTTATTTCACGTTGTTCCAGTTCACTCAGCTGTAGAAATGAGTAGCGACATCACTGGTGTGGAGAGGAGAGGCTGGTACGCATGCTGGCCTTCCAAAAACAACCTTCTGTTGCTGAACCGCTAAGTTACGGCAACGTAAGCACAGCGTGCATGGGTTGTCAAGCGACGGTGGGGGTACAAACACAGACACACAAGCATATACTATAAGAATAAAAGAAAACAAACAAGGTCTTTCGTCCATCAGACACTGTAGTAAGCTAGCGCATCTATATATATATATATATATATATATATATATATATATATATATATATATATATATATATATACGACGGGCTTCTTTCAGTTTCCATCTGCCAAAGAGACATGCCCATGGTGCCACACAGTGGGACAGAACCTGGAACAATGTAGTTAGGACGTAAGCTTTTTACCACTCAACCACGCTTGGGTCTATATATGTATGTATGTACGTATGTATGTATGTACGTATGTATGTATATATGTATGTATGTGTGTATGTATGTGTTTATGTATGTATGTGTATATATATGTACGTGTGTGTGCCTACATATATATATATATATATATGTATGTATGTATGTATGTATGTATTATGTATGCATCTTTATAGATATAGATAGATAGATAGATAGATTGATTGATTGATTGATTGATT
>NW_026413953.1:0-311 GCF_001194135.2 Octopus bimaculoides | reverse complement strand
CTCCTAATTTCTACTATCCCTAAACTTCTTCCATATGCTGTCAGGTCCGTCCACCAATTCGTCATACTTTTTTCCAAGCAATCGCTCAACATTCGATGCAATCCCAAACAGGTTCATACACTCCTAAATCCAAGAATGTGGGATCATATCGTTGATCCTTGGTACCTCTGCAATTACGCATGCAACCCTTCTGCTTATGTGGCACGACTCCATTTTTATCTAGATGTTCGTACATTGACTCTGCGAGTATTCCAGTCTAATTTCCACATAAGTGGCAAACAGGATATCGGTCTGTAATTGTCTACCGTATT
>NW_026413952.1:0-207 GCF_001194135.2 Octopus bimaculoides | reverse complement strand
TATATATATATATGTATGTATGTATATATACATATATATGTATATAGACATATATATATGTGTATATACATATATATATATGTATATACATACATATATATGTATATATACATACATATATATGTATATAAAGGTATATATATACATATTTGTATATATATATATATGTATATATATACATATATGTATATACATATGTTTGTGTGT
>NW_026413951.1:0-645 GCF_001194135.2 Octopus bimaculoides | reverse complement strand
CCCTCTCTCTATTGCTTCTTTCTAAATACGTAGATACACTCTCTCTCTCTCATCATCCCATAATTCTTCTCTTAGATCCTTAATCTCTCTCCCACTGTTCTTTCTTCTTCTCTCTCTCTCCCTCTCTCACTATTTCATCACTATAAATACATAGACACAGGCACTCTCTCTTTCTCTTTACTTTTCTCCTGACACAATCTTTCTCTCTCTTCTCTATTTCTTGTCTTCACCTCTCTCTCTCTAACACAGTCTTTCTTCTCTCAGACCCTCAACCTTTATCATAAATACATACCCCCCTCTCTCTCTGTCTTTTCACTTCTCTCTATCACAACGTCTTTCTTCTCTCAGCCTCTCAAATAGACACGAACATTCTCTCTCTCTCTCTCTCTCCCTCTCAACCTCTCAAACAAACACGAACATTCTCTCTCTCTCTTTTCTCTATCTCTCTCTCTCTCTTCCTCTCTTCTCTCAGCCACTCAATCTCTCTAAATATAGACACTTTCTTTCTCTATTTCTTCACTACCCTCCATCACATTGTTAAAATTAAAAATAAAAAATTAAAAATTAAAAAATAGATAGATAAATTAATAAATTGACCACAAAAATGTCCAGAACCTGGAGAAGCATGGAATTGGCATTGTTTTT
>NW_026413950.1:0-320 GCF_001194135.2 Octopus bimaculoides | reverse complement strand
GATAGATAGATAGATAGATAGATAGATAGATAGATAGATAGATAGCAGTGACCTTTGTATGTACGTATGCATGGATATATGGATATATATTTTTATCATGTTGAACTGTCAATCTCTACAAATGTTTTTCTCTCTCAGCTATCTTTTTTTACCTCTTAATCCTTTCTGTCGAAGAGCATAGCTCGAAACGTAAAAGACTTTTCCATTCTTCTTGTGCGTTAAACACCTGCTTCTTGTTCCTACACCTGTCTTTGTCTTGATTTTTATATATTTCAACTATACATATCTATATCTATCCACCTACATCTATCATTTATCTA
>NW_026413949.1:0-284 GCF_001194135.2 Octopus bimaculoides | reverse complement strand
ACTACTACTACTACTACTACTACTACTACTGCTGCTGCTGCTGCTACCATCATCATCACAACAACAAACACGAAATTAGGGGTCTGCTTCAACTACATCCACTACTACTACACAGACTATCCATTCTTACTTCTATTGCTACTACAGCTACTTCCGCTAATTACCAACACACCATCATCACCATTAGCAACATCAGTACTATCACCACCACCACCACCACCACCGTTAGCATCACCTCTACCCACACCACTATCATCATCATCATCATCATCATCATCATCATC
>NW_026413948.1:0-226 GCF_001194135.2 Octopus bimaculoides | reverse complement strand
TTATCTCTGCCTACGCCCCACAAGTGGGCCTACCAAATGATCAGAAGGACCATTTTTTATGATACCCTTCTACAGGCTACCTCAAAGATGAGTGGCAATGACCTCATCTTTGCGGCTACAGATCTTAATGGGCATGTCGGACGGCAATCCGTTATCTTCACTGGTGTACATGGGGACCATGGTATTGGTTCCCGAAACAATGAGGGAACTAGGCTACTGGAGTTCT
>NW_026413947.1:0-690 GCF_001194135.2 Octopus bimaculoides | reverse complement strand
TTTATGGAACTTCACATTCTTTTACACAGCATTCTGTGTAAATTTTGTTGAATTCCAACAAGTAGTTTTTAAATAAAATTGTAAAATGTTAACTTTGTTAATAATTTGAAACGTAATTTGTGTGTATGTATATGTATGTATATATATGTATGTATATTGTACTGTTCCATAATAGGTGAAGTCAACAAATGAAATATTTCTCCATCCAGTGAGAGATAAATATACACAGGATATTAAGCTACTATTAGTATCTTCATGCCTCAGAAAATACAATAATTGAACAAGCTTGTATATATACCCAGCACACTATACAAGTTTGTCCAGTCATTGTGTTTTTTTGAGACATGAACGAATAGTAGCTCACATTTAAATCCTATGTATATGAAATGATATATCTTTATATATATATATATATATATCTTTATATATACACACATTCACACACACACATGGTTTTCTTTGTGTGTAGTTCTGTATTAACTTTGACAGTGCAAATAACTCGGTAAATCAATGACTCACTGATCTTTTGTTCCAAATTTGACATACATCTGCAGGTCACACCTACATGTATTATTCAATCATTTTTAATGGTTTTCAGTTTTGACACTTTTGATGTTTTTCATTTCACTGTGGGGCATTGTGTTATTCTTGAAAACCTACCTAAATGTGCATTGGTTCTTTTTTTTTTTT
>NW_026413946.1:0-518 GCF_001194135.2 Octopus bimaculoides | reverse complement strand
CTCTCTCTCTCTCTCTCCTTTTATCCCTCTTTTCCTTTTTTTCTCTCTCTCTCTCTCTCTCTGTCTCTCCCTTCTTCTCTCTTTCTCTATCTCTCTCTTTCTCTCCCTCTCTCTCCATTCTCTCTCCCCCTCTCCTTCTCTCCCTCCCTCTCTCAATTCCTCTCTATTCACACTTTATTTCGGCTCTTTTCAAAGAATATTTTAATGTTCCATTCAAGGATTTTTGCCTTTTGTTTTCTGTTTATTGTCTTTTATTTATTTATGTTGTTGCTGTTGTTACTGTTTTTTATTTCATTGTTTTGTTTTTTGGTTTTTTTATTTTTAGTTTTCTTTTGAGAAAAAAAACTCTTTCTAATAAAATTAGCGTCATCATCAACATTGTTATCATCGTTATCAACAACACCACCAACATCAATAGCAACAACAACAGCAGCAGCAGCAACAACAACAAAAATAATAATAATGAGGAGGAAGAGGAGGATAATAATAATAATAATAATAATAATAATAATAATAAT
>NW_026413944.1:0-616 GCF_001194135.2 Octopus bimaculoides | reverse complement strand
TTATAACGTGCTTTCACTTCACTATCGAGCGCAGCTCTGTGCGCCTTGGGAATGTGCTGTGGTTTGCTATGGTGCTCTTATGGTTAATGTATTGAAAGCGTTTTGCGTAGGATGTGTGCAGTGCCCAGTAGTGCAATTTTCTGTATGTTATATATATTTGTAAGTCCTGGTGTTTTTGTTATGTATTTGTCTTCGCTACGTTCTGAGTTCAAATTCCGCTGAGGTCGATTTTGCGTTTCATCATTTCGGGGTCTATAAAGTAAGTACCAGTGAAACACTGGGATGGATGTAATCGATTATTCCTCTCTCCCAAAATTTCAGGCCTTGCGCTTATAGTAGAAAGGATTATTATAATTAAGAAAGCGAGCAGGCAGTATCATTAGCATGCCGGGTGAAATATTTAGCGGTATTTTATCTGCCGCTAAATTCTGAGTTCAAATTCCGCCGAGGTCGACTTTGCCTTTTATCTTTCGGTGTCGATGAATTAAGTACCAGTTGTGTAGAGGGGTCGATCTAATCGACTGGCCCCCTCCCCAAATATTTCCAGCCTTGTGCCTAGAGTACAAAATATTATTTTTATTATTATTTTTATTATTATTATTATTATTATTATTAT
>NW_026413943.1:0-460 GCF_001194135.2 Octopus bimaculoides | reverse complement strand
AGGTAGGTAGGTAGGTAGGTAGGTAGGTAGGTAGGTAGGTGAGTAGGTAGAGAGGGGAAGAGAGAAGGAGAGAGACATTTGATTTTTGTAACAGAATGCAAAACAGTAGTCCCCTGATGATCCATTGTGGTTAAGTATCCAAATGCACTTGGAACATTTAGTGTTGAGTTCCAGAAGATTACAATGGTGAAATGTACGTAGGAACCAATAATTTATATTTGTGCTTACCTAAATTTTCTACTACATATGCTCTGTATATCATAACTAGTAACACTGCTTAGTACACTCGTAGACGAATCACTGTACTGAAAGCTGACTGGATAATGATAATCTATGTGGAACTCTTACTCATACAGTAGTAGTCATACAATTAAGTGCACACACAGTATACATATTTATTGGGTGGTGTAGTTTTGGGAGCTAGATGCAAAAAGATGAGCAGGACACGACCGGAACGTGC
>NW_026413942.1:0-372 GCF_001194135.2 Octopus bimaculoides | reverse complement strand
TGTCATCACCATTGTTGCCATTGGCGTCATCCTCATTATCTTTTAATGTCTATTTTCCATGGTGGCATGGATTGGATGGTTTCACAGGAACTGACAATGCCCTTCCGATAAAGCACCTCCTGTGCTAGTGCCACATAAAAAGCACCCAATACACTCTGTAAAGTGGTTGGCATTAGGAAGGGCATCCAGCCATAGAAACCATGCCAAGACAGACAATTGGAGCCTGGTGCAGCTCTGCAGCTGGCCAGTTCCTGTCAAACCATCCAACCTGTGCCAGAATGGAGAATAGATGTTAAATGGTGATGATGGTAATGATAATCTCTTTACTCTTTACTCTTTTACTCGTTTCAGTCATTTGACTGCGGCCATGCT
>NW_026413941.1:7568-8666 GCF_001194135.2 Octopus bimaculoides | reverse complement strand
GATAGATAGATAGATATAGATATATGTTCAGATAGATAGCTAGAGAGAGAGAGAGAGAAATAGATAGATTGATAGATAGATTACTAGATAGATAGATAGATAGATAGATAGATAGACAGATAGACATATACATGTATGCGCTCATGTATGGTAGTTCTGGTGCGTGTGGCTCCCTTGGCGTGCATAAAAAGTGCGTATGCAGGTTTTTACGTGTACTTTTAAAGGAGGCTGTAGGGCGATTTGGTTGCTATTTATATATGCTTTGCTCACCAGGAGCAAGTCCTTATGTGGCTGACATACATGCATACATACATAGATGCCCTGTTGTTGATGTTGAAATTCCAATAAAGGAGTCTCGGATCTAGGTTAGAAACCGGCTCTGTCTCTATTGGCAACAAATCTTGAAATAAAACTGAACAATGACATACATTCATACGTACATATCAGACTATAGTCTTCAGAAATATGCGAGTCATCGAAACGCGCGTAGCGATGTATTAAACTATTTATAAATTCTGTCCATGGATTATCATTATTATTATTATTATTATTATTATATAGGTGTAGGCGTGGCTGTGTGGTCAGAAGCTTGCTTCCCGACCACATGGTTCTGGGTTCACTCCCACTGCGTGCCACCTTGGGCAAGTGACTTCTACTATAGCCTCAGGCTGACCAAAAGTGCTATGCAGCGGGACTGAATCCGAAACCATGTGGTTCGTAATTAAGTTACTTACCACACAGCTACTCCTACGCCTTATGTATATGTATATATGTATATACATATGCATATATGGGCACAGGACGTCACAGAACGTAAACAACATAAAATACGAAAACGAGATACGAATACAAATCCATGGAATATGATTTTTTTTTTTTTTATTTTTGCAAACAACGAAAGAAACGCTGGTTCCATCTACCAGCTTCAGTCATAAAGCATTAGTCGGCTCGGAGACTGCTGCAGACCTCACTTTTCCCTAAAGTGCCAAGCGGTGGGATTGAACCTCAAGCCCACGTGTTTGCAACGTAAGCTTCTTACGCAAACAACGCACTCGATAACATTTTTAATCGGAAGAAGAAAAATAAAACGCCACAACC
>NW_026413941.1:5903-6646 GCF_001194135.2 Octopus bimaculoides | reverse complement strand
AGAATTCCGTGGTGGAATCCTTTGTGTTTTGTTTTAATTTTACGTTTTTAATATATTCTTTCACCTCGGCCACTATCTGGCATATACAGGTGCTTACAATTATCAAGTATTACCTCTAAAATTTGCTATATATATATATACAAAAATCATTGAAAACTTCATCAAAGGTTAGGGGTAAGGATTAGGGAGTAAGGGTTAGGTTTCGGGTAGCGAAACGGAAATCAACACGAAAGCACTTTTGATGTTTAAATGAGTTGTTGAGGCTAAATCACACTAGAGATATGAATTAAATCAGGATGTGTATGTGTATATTTCTCAGTGTGTTTGTGCGAATATGTGTGTGTGTGTTTGTGCATAGGGTATGTTTGTGGCTGTACCTGTGTACGCTTGCGTGTGTGTGCATGCGTATGTGTGTGTATGCAAGAGTAAATATGTGTGTGTGCATGCGAATATATGTGCGTGTGTGCATGAGTATATATGTGTGTGTGTGTGTGCGTGCGTGTATGTATGCGTATAATTGTGCGTGAGTTTGCGTTATGTGTGTCTGTGTGCGTGTGTATGTGCATATGTTTGAGTGTGTGTGTCTGTATGTGTGTATGTATGCATGCATGTATTTATGTGTGTATGAATGTATGTGTGTGTGTGTGTGTGTATATATATGTGTATATGTATGTATGCATTTACCTGTGTGTCTTTGTATGCGCGTGTGTATGATGACATGCATGTGTGCTTTCCTACGTGTG
>NW_026413941.1:2594-5893 GCF_001194135.2 Octopus bimaculoides | reverse complement strand
GTGTGTGTCTGTATGTATGTATGTATGCATGTATGTATTTATGTGTGTATGAATGTATGAGTGTGTGTGTGTGTGTATATATATATGTGTATATGTATGTATGCATTTACCTGTGTGTGTTTGTATGCGCGTGTGTATGATGACATGCATGTGTGCTTTCCTACGTGTGTGTATGTATGTGCGCGTGTATGTGTTTGTGTGTGTGTGTGTGTGTGTGTGTGTTTATGTTTCTGTGTTTTGTATGTATTTACGTGTGTGCATGTGTATGAGTGTGTACGTGTGTGTATGTGTGAGCGTGTGTGTATTCTGTGTATATGTGTGTGTGTTTCTATCTGCCTGTGTATGTGCGTGCGAGTGTACGATCGTGTGTGTGTGTATTTGCGTGTGTTTATGTGTGTTTGCTTGTGTGCATGTATGTGTGCGTGTGTGTTTGTTTGTATAAATGTGTGTTTGTGTGCGTGTGTTTATGTGTGTTTGTGTGCGTGAGTGTGATATTTGATTGTGTATGAAATGTGTGTGTGTGTGTGTGTGTGTGTTAGTGTGCGTGTGTGTGTGTTTGATATACCTTCAAAGAAATAATGGAATCGTCATGCTGATATGGATATTAACAATGAAATCGTTATTCTACGGCGAATCAGTCAGAGCAATATTCGGTTATCCAAAAGAATTCTTCCGACAACAAGGAAAATCCCTCTTTCTTTGCGTTGCCATTAACAGAATAGACCTAATCTTCCAGAAAACTGGTTCTTCTGCGAAAGGAAGGAAACTTCTGATGGTGCTTAGAGCCACGAACAGCTCTTGGTACAAATGGCACATGAAGGAAGAACGAGATTTCTGTGTTCTTCACCGAAGAAGGAAATGGCCATGCGGTTAAGAAGAAACGGTTTGGCATCTGTGAGGTTTCGGGTTCTGTCTATGTGAGCGCCATCTCGTGTGGTGTAGGTTTTTGATATTATAAGCCTACGAGCCGACCAATGCCGTCGTAGAAGGAAGTCCGTTGCACACACACACACACCTACACATACATGCACACAGGAGTGGCTGTGTGGTTCGTAGCTTGCTTACCAACGACATGGTTCCGGGTTGAGTCCCACTGCATGGCACCTTGGGCAAGTGTCTTCTACTATAGCCTCGGGCAGACCAAAGCCTTGTGAGTGGATTTGGTAGACGGAAACTGAAAGAAACCTGTTGTATGTGTGTATATATATATATATGTGTGTGTGTGTGTATGTTTGTGTGTCCGTATTTGTCCACCCAACATCGCTTGACAACCGATGCTGGTGTGTTTACGTCCCAGTAACTTAGCGGTTCAGCAAAAGAGACCGATAGAATAAGTACTAGGCTTCCAAAGAATAAGTCCTGGGCTCGATTTGCTCGACTAAGGCGGTGCTCCAGCATGGCCACAGTCAAATGTCTGAAATAAGTAAAAGAGTATACATGCATACATATACATATGTATATATAACTGTGTCGCGGTATCGACCCGACTACTTCCCTCAGGGCCAATTAATCTGACAAGAGCACGAGATTCTGTTTATAGGAATCAACAAAGAAAATATCTTCTGATATGTCCTGAAGTCTGCTAAACAAATACTTAATTCCCACAGATTCGCGCGTGAATATGCTGATCGCTGTTGCTTTTAGTCACCGGAGAACCCATTCTCCCTGTAGACAATGTGTGTTCATAAAACAACACACATTTTGTTGGTGTTAGAGGTCTTTCAGACTTCACATCGTTTCGAACGTATTGAGTGTCTCCTCAGACAAACTATCTCCCACGAGGCCGATGAGTCCGAGAAGAGCACATGATTGTGTTGATAGGAATCAACAAAGAAAATATCTGTCGATATGTCCTGGTGTCTGCTAAACAGATAATTAGGTCACACAGATTCGAACGTAATATGTTGTTGGCTGTAATTTCCGTCAATCGAAAACAGCTCCTCTTCGTCTGAAGGTGTTGGTGTTCTCCGATGAGGACACACAACAGCAATTAGATTTTCATGTTCGAACCTGCCGAAATGTGTTAAGAATAAATAGGTACGTTATTGTGTGGCACTTTCGTTGTTCTGCGCGCAACGCATGAATGAATAAAGAAATTAATTTTGCGAAGAAAAACAAGGGTCACGAATGCTGGATAACGAACGAAAGAATACGATTGTGAATACATAAGGTCGAAATAAGGCGGCGAAACGCTTAGTGGTATTTCGTCTTCTCTTTATGTTCTGAGCTCAAATTCCACCGAGGTCGACTTTCATCCTTTCGGGGTCGATTAAATAACTACCAGTTGCGTACTGGAGTCGATCTGATCGACTGGACCCAAAAATTTCGGGCCTTGTGCCTAGAACAGAAAAGAATATTCTAGTCTCACAGATATGTGCCACCAGGGTCGATAAATTAAGTACCAGTTGCGCACTAGGGTCGATCTAATCGACTGCCCCCCCTCCCCCCAAAATTTCGGGCCTTGTGCATAGTAGGCTTAGTCTCATCCGTCATGCTTGGGAATCCAACCGGAAACTCTGAGGGGCTACACCCGCTAAAACCTTCAGGAGACAAAATGGGTGGATGTGAAAATGATAGTGTTCTTAAACCATATGGGGAACAAAAATTCATTGAGGACAAACAATCTGAAAATTAGGGTCTCAGGGTCCAGATTTGAATTCCTTAGAAAATATCTGGGCAGCCATTGGCTTGAGGCCAAATTGTTCAAAGAATATTCGAAAACCTTGATTATTTTGGGGGGAACTAATGAAATATTTGTACAGAGCCCGAAATTTTGGGGTAAGGAGGCCAGTCGATTAGATCGACACCGAGAGGATTAAAGGCATCGACAGAATTTGAACTCAGAACATAAAAACGGACGAAATACCGCTAAGCATTTCGCCCGGCGTGTTAACGATTCTCCCAGCTGGCAGCCCAAGAACCATTGAAATATTAGTGAAAGAATATTGGTATTTTCTGGTGCCAGAAATGATTTGCAGATTTTGCTGTTATTCCATATGAAAGTAGGGTGGAGTTTCTGAATGTTGTTTATGGTTTCGAAAAATTTTACACGTTTTTTTTTGTTTTTTTTTTATAAAGAAACATTTGTATTTTAAATGTGAAAACAAACATACATATACACATACAGATATACACAAATACATGCATATACGCATATACACACACATATATGTATGTATGTATATCATTATATATGTATATATATATATATCTGTATCTATATATATATGCATATATATAAATATATCATATTATATATACATATATATTTATGTATGTATGTATATCATTATATATAT
>NW_026413941.1:0-1115 GCF_001194135.2 Octopus bimaculoides | reverse complement strand
AAGTATACATGTATGTATATATGTGTGTTTGTGTGTGCGTGTGTGTGTGTACATAAATATGCATGTATATATATACACACACACACACATGTATATATATATATAGATATCTACATGTATATGTATATATCTGCACCTCTAGACACGTTCCCCTTTCTCCCTTCCTCATATATATACGTAAGTATATACATACATACATATATATGAATAGACAAATAAATATGTGTGTGTGTGTGTGTGTGCGTGTGTGTGTGTGTAGGCATATATTATGCATGAATATCCATGTATACATTTCTATATTTTACACACGTAGAAATATAATACACAATATAGATTAGATATATAGATATAGGTAGATAGATAGATAGATATTATGTCAGCCTTTGCTAGTAAATATTTTAACACACACACACACACACACACACACATATAATATATATATATACACATATATATATATATATATATATGCACATATATAACACAATGTGTGTATTGTACATTGGTACAGAGATACAAAAGCTTACTATAAACCCCTCTTCTGTTTCGGTGTGTGATATATTTTCAGACATAATTCTCCCACATAGGAGATATTAAGATTTGAACATCTGGGATGTGAAGGGGCTGATAAGGTTCTCTATGATCAAAAGACCACTCCGTGTGTATGTGAGACGTTGTGTGTGTCTGTGAGTGTACGTGTGTCGCTATGTGAATGCGTGTCTGTATGTCTGCGTGTTTTTACGTGTTTTTCTGAGTGTGTCTCTGTATGTGTGTGTTTTTGTGTGCGTGTATGTGTGTGTGTCTGTCTGTGTTTGTGTATATGTGTATGTGTGTGTATGTCTCTGTGTGCGTGTGTACCTGTGTGCGTGAAGACATGAACTTTCGTGTGAACTATTAAATTCTTTTGTACTCTACGCACAAGGCCCGAAATTTTTTGTTGGGGCGGAATGGTGGCCAGTCTATTAGATCGACCCCAGTACGTAACTGGTACTTATTTTATCGATCCCGAAAGGATGAAATGCAAAGTCGACCTCCGCGGAATGAACAATCATATTGTATGCAAGTTGCATGTGTATAAACACACACACACACACACACACACACACACACACACA
>NW_026413940.1:0-1167 GCF_001194135.2 Octopus bimaculoides | reverse complement strand
TGAAAGTATTGCTAAAGTTTGGACATATACCATATATGTTCCGTGATTTTGTAAATAATAATATAGATCAGTTTATCGGGAACTGTGCCAAATGCTTGTTCGGTTTGCGTTGATGATTCCTGTCGACTCACTAAATTCTCTGTTCCATGTGTGAGAATAACAATCATTTTTAAGTAACTTGAAATCTGATTACACCTAAAAAATTAGTAAATTTGATTTCCATTGTTGTAGACTAATATATCTATCTATCTATCTATCTATCTATCTATCTATCTATCTATCTATCTATCTATCTATCTATCTATATATATATACATATATATATGGGGGATTTTGGTTATCGTATTTACAGTCGCATGTAAATTTTAACAATAATTATGGAATTCTGTCTGCGATAGATTAAGTAAACAAAGAGAGAAATTTTCATTAGATTTGTATTCATATCTAATACGGAATTATACCTCCGAGGAAATAATAAATATAGAAGATTATTATTAATTAATTTAAGCAATAAATTTTATTACACCAACTGATTTAAATTTATAAAAGAGTTGTTGTATTGAAGATGTATATATTTTTTGTTGAAGTTACACATAGGAAAAGATTTAGACACTTAATTATATACATTTATATACACATATTATTGGAAGTTGTGATGACAAGAGAATATCTTGGGCATCAAAGGGTTCCAATTGGTGTGTGTTTCAGATATAACGAAGATAATTTTGATGGTTGTAGATTGCACTTACTTGATTATATCGTCCGTTAAAATGTTTTTGTTGTTTTTTAATTGTAATTGACGTAAGATTAAATAGTCAACACTCACGCTCATAACATTGACATTTGAATTAATTTTGACAATCCAGCCATCCTTTCAGACGGGATTTCGTCTTTCTGAACCAAGGACCCTGAAGTGATTGATATATAATGGAACTGTGGTTATGTATATCACAAAAAAAAAATATATTAAGACGAAAAATTTGGTGACTTTTTATGTTTTTTATAATACTGTTATATATTATATTCATAGTATTTAATGTAATATTGTAATATAAATATATTATTGCATTTTCACCACAATATCTCCATATTTAATTTCTCTTTATTATTGAATTACACCAATATTTATATGGTATCCAACTGAAGTACCAGTGAATTGGATGTTTA
>NW_026413939.1:0-287 GCF_001194135.2 Octopus bimaculoides | reverse complement strand
AAATTCTGCTCTTTATGTAATAACGAACTGTACTTTATTTTATTTTCAAATATGCAATAATATGCAATGCTTTATTAACCTTACTTCTTCTTTTCCATGCTTAATTATACCTCAATATCATTATTTTACGACTTCCAATTTATTCACCAATTGGCTTAGCAATAATAAGAGTTATTATGTTCCTGGCTTTTTTAATGAGAGTTCTCTAAATCTACAATCATAATTCATCATTTCAGTGTTCCTAGAAACATCTTTAATTTCTATCATTCATAGTTTAAATATTTATT
>NW_026413938.1:0-443 GCF_001194135.2 Octopus bimaculoides | reverse complement strand
TAGATAGTCGTTGTAGGATCGACTAGTCACGACTAGCTAGTGCGGATGCGTGAGTGCGCGCACCGGGACCACACTTCATGAATAGTACAGTACCATCAACGTTTTCGGTGGACATTGGAATTAGACACTGAGGGGAAATGGCTGTAACTTTTTTATTTTTTAATTTTGACGATTTTCGTTTTCGATAATGTGTTCTATATGTCACGGTCATGCGATTCTCCCTAAAAAAAAATTTGGACCAAACGGGGTAGGGGGCGATTTTCTTAATTTTTTTTTTGGCGATTTACATTTTTGACCTTGTGTTCTACATGTCCAGGTCGTACGAATAGCCTTCTCGCAACTTTGATATGAAAATAAACAGCTGACATTTATATTGAAACAGAAAAAGGATCATTGTTTTATCAGAAGGATGTCCTTGGAAACACTCGAAGACACTTTTTGTG
>NW_026413937.1:0-475 GCF_001194135.2 Octopus bimaculoides | reverse complement strand
AAAAATAAATGTGAACAAAACTTCTCGTTTCACGCTTTAATTGAATATTCAAATGAGATGAGTCGTATTAACGGGACACATCAATCCAATGATTGAAATAACATAATGAGATATTTTGTTTTAGATAAGGTATTCGAATTCAAAAAACATCTAAGTAAAGAATATTTTAAATGTATTTGGAATTGAATCATACGAAACGATATTTTTGGCATGTATGTCCAGAAACAGAAATGATAATTGTTTAACTTGCTTCGTATTGCATAGATTATCGACCAGCAAAGTTTTTGGAGCACATACAATTTCCGAAAGCTTAATAAAACCTTGTGCAAAATATTTTACGGAATGCATGATAGACATAAAAATCTGCATCAAAGTTATTAAAAACCTACCTTCATTTCTAATGACAGTTTTACACTGTATCTATGCAATACAGTGGAGGCGCAATGGCCCAGTGGTTAGGGCAGCGGACTCGCGG
>NW_026413936.1:0-346 GCF_001194135.2 Octopus bimaculoides | reverse complement strand
TGCTAGCATGGAAAGCAGACGTTAAACGATGATGATGATGATGATGTACAGTAATCCTTTGACTAGCACAGGTGTTACATTAAAAAACACCCCATGATAGGTGAAAATTCACGAAGTAGAAACAGTACTGTATATTTTTTTAAATTATTTTTATAATTTGTATATATTTATTTTATTATAAATGCAAAATAACACCACAGAAGAATTGATGTAAGCTTAAATATTGGACCACAATAGATGAACCACAATATGGTGAAGGATTACTGTATATATATAAATATACGAGGGAATGCTGAAAAGTTCCTGGTTTAAGGGTATTGCGAAAGGCTTGGCTGGATGCCCAACC
>NW_026413935.1:215-379 GCF_001194135.2 Octopus bimaculoides | reverse complement strand
TGTATGCGTGTGTATGTATGCATCAATGTATGTATAATGTGTATTTGTATGTGTGTGTGTATGTATGTATGTATGTGTGTATGCATGTGTGTATGTGTATATGTATGCATGTTTATATGCGTGTACTATTTATATGTATATATGTGTGTGTACTATTTATATGT
>NW_026413935.1:0-113 GCF_001194135.2 Octopus bimaculoides | reverse complement strand
TGTATGTGCGTATGCATGAATGTATGTATGATGTCTGTGTGTATGTATGTATATATGTATGCATATGTATGTATGTGTGTATATATGCATGAATGTATGTATAATGTGTGTGT
>NW_026413934.1:0-385 GCF_001194135.2 Octopus bimaculoides | reverse complement strand
AGGGGAAGAGTTCTTACCGTAGTTCCTCTTTGATTCCTGGTGGAATGGGCTTTTATGTTGCCTCATGCTCTGGCATTTGTTACCTTGGTGAGATTGTTCTTTTTTACTGTTATTTCTCTGGGTTCTAAATTCTTTACCGTAGTTGGTAGAATATTTATCCAGGAATAATTGTTTCTGCTGCCATAATTTTCATGATCAATTCATACCGGCCCATATATGAACACAAAAACAAGGAAAATAATCACCAATGTGAACATGAACTGCAAAAGTAGAAATTTAATCTACTGCATCAAATGCCCTAATTGTGAAGAACTGTACGTTGGCCAGATAGGTTCTGCACTATCGGAACGCTCACGGGTGCATCGACAACAGATTAAAAACCCAG
>NW_026413933.1:0-214 GCF_001194135.2 Octopus bimaculoides | reverse complement strand
ACAATCGTAAGATTATAAAGGTATATATTTTCAGTGTAGTAATTATTATTGATAGTGTTTTCACTCTGTCATCGCACATCTGGTTTATTTCCAATTCCAGAGGATAGTTCGATCGGAATAAACCGAGATATCGATTATAGGTTTTCGTTTCTGTTTTAAGTGTGATATCAGAGCAGTTTGCATTAATGTTATTTTACCACTTTGGAAAAATATG
>NW_026413931.1:0-539 GCF_001194135.2 Octopus bimaculoides | reverse complement strand
CCATTGCGCCTCTACTGTGGATATCTTAAATTGTCCGTTTTATTGAAAATTTCTATATCACTTTTCTTTTGTATTTCGTTCAAATTCTAACAAATACAAAATTACGTTTCCCATATATGGTAAATACTCTAACGATCTTTCTGAATTAATTATTGGTTGTTATTTTATTTTATTTTATTTTCCAATAAATTCTAATTTGAACCCACATCTTGTTCTTTGCTCCTTCTTCATACAATCTGAAATTTTACATGTTACTTTAAACGAATCGCTCTTTTATCGATAACTGCAAGGCTCTGTCTATTTTAAGTCCTAGAGCATGTATATATGTTATGGCTGAGTTAACATGTTTTGGAGGAAAGGATAATTTGAAACTTTAGAATTGTTTCTCCTTCAAAAAAACTCATCAGATTAGCACTGAAATTTCTTAACTCATTTACTTATGAATTTATTCGAAATTTCTAGAAGTTATACCCACCTTCTTCGAACTCACTAACAGTATACATGCTTACACCTACATATATTCATACGTACACATAAGG
>NW_026413930.1:0-287 GCF_001194135.2 Octopus bimaculoides | reverse complement strand
CATACATACATACATACATACATACATATATATATATATATATATATGAAGAAGACAGAAAATGGAGAAAGCATTTTTGTCTTCTTTAAATCTTGATCCTTGATAAACTCATGTTTATCTTTGTTTTTACCTATAATTTATGAGCATAATACGCTTGCATATGTATTGCCCATGTTAAACATAGGTAATATACCAGTAGTATAATGGATACTTCTATCCCAAAGACGGCTATTTTAAACTCAGCTAACCTTATATATATATATATATATATATATATATATATATAT
>NW_026413929.1:0-259 GCF_001194135.2 Octopus bimaculoides | reverse complement strand
CACACACACACACACACACACACACACACACATATATTGTGTTTTCTATGTTCTTTCCGTTAATTTTTCTGTTACTTTTGTGTATGTCTTTATGTCTTATCTATTATCTTTCTGTAGTTATATTACCACCTCTTGCTTTGCATATTTATGTAACCACCTCTTGTTTCTGCATGACACGCACGTAAATGTATATGCTATCGAATTTCTGTAGGTTTGCATATATATATATATATATATATATATGATTGACCGTTGACTG
>NW_026413928.1:3192-3815 GCF_001194135.2 Octopus bimaculoides | reverse complement strand
TATATACATTTCTATCTATCTATCTATATATACATATGTATGTGTGTATGTATGTATATATGCACATGCATATATATGAGCGCATAGGAATGTGGATATCCGGGTATGGGTGTGTATTTGCATTGCTGTGCATATAAATATGTAAACTTGTGCTGGCCTTGTTAGTGGAAGTACGATTCGCTGCGCCTTTTTCTTTTTTTGAATAATGCGACACGGAATTATGAATCAGGAAAGACAGAAAATTGGTTAAACATACACATACGCAAACATATACAACGCGCACACACACACACACACACACACACATAATACATACATACATTCATGCATACATACATACATACATACATACATACATACATGCGTACATACATGCGTACATACATGCGTACATACATACATACATACATACATGCGTACATACATACATACATACGTACGGACGGACGTACGTACATACTGGCAGACAGACGAACAGAAGGACAGGGAGACAGACAGGCTGACAGATAGATAGATAGATAGATAGATAGATAGATAGATAGATAGATAGATAGATAGACAGATAGACAGACACGTAGATAGATGCACACACACACACACACACACACACACACACACACACA
>NW_026413928.1:1918-2792 GCF_001194135.2 Octopus bimaculoides | reverse complement strand
GTGTGTGTGTATGAATGCATGTGTATATATGTGCTTATGAAATTATAAATATGTGCATATGCAATATGTGTGTGTGTAAATGTGAGTTATATGTGTAGGTTATGTATCTATATGTATGCATGTATATATATATATATATATATATATATACACATATATATATGCATGTATTTATGTGTGTGTGTGTGTGTGTGTGAATGTCTGCCTGTGTGAATGTACACAGATATAAATACGTTTCTCAAATAACTATTCTTATGTAGGTTATGAGACGTATTGTTATTTATTAATATTATTGTTAATATTACTACTACCACACCTACTATGACTACAACCACCACCACAACCACCACCACTTGTGCTGCTAGTATCACAACTAAGCTCTTCCATACAGCATAAATGCGATGGCGAAATAAGACCGCAGTCGGAGAAGACATGGCGTCCATCTTAGTAGACGGAACAGAACGAGTTAAAGTTTAAATAGCTTTCTACAGAAAGACAGACACAGACAGAAGGAGTGTGAAAGAGACAGAGAGAGAAGGGGAGAGGGAAGTGCGAGAAAGTGAGACAGAAGGCGAGAGAAAGAGAGTGAGAGTGAGAGAGAGAGAGAGACAGAGAGAGAGACAGAGAGAGAGATAGAGAGAGATATGGGAAATATGAAGCAAGTCCTTTTAGATCAGTCAACATAGTAGAAATGGTTATTAAAGGTTGCTGTTGCACGCCTTGATGGGTTCACCAGTCGTCACTATAGTTTATGCATAATGCATTCGTAATAATCAAACAAGCATGAGTATATAACGTTTGAGTATGCACATATATGTATATAGATATATACATACACACACACACACACACACACACACACACATATATATAT
>NW_026413927.1:0-808 GCF_001194135.2 Octopus bimaculoides | reverse complement strand
TATGTATGTATTTGAGTGTGCTTGTGTATCTGTGTTCCCCTACCATCACTTGACAATCAATGCTGGTGTGTATACTTCCCCGTAACTTTGCGGTTCGGCAAAAAGAAACCAATAGAATAAGTACTAGGCTTACAAAGAATAAGACCCGGGTTCAATTTGTTTGACTAAAGGCAGTGCTCCAGCATGGCTGTGGTCAAATGACAGAAACAAGGAAAAGAATAAAAGAATATATCTTTATACATAATTGAAAAAATTTGGAGTCAACAATGGAAAGTAGTGTTGGATATTTATTTGCCATCACTACAATTGTTTCTATGCAACACAATTCTCCAGGCTTACAGGTACTTGTTTATGTAAGCATTTCCTTGCATTATGAGATCTAGTTGTGTTTCCTCAGGTGAGATGCAAGGAAACGGTTGCATAACAAAGTACCTACAAGCCTGGAGAACATGCTGGTGACACATAAAAGGTACCCAATGCACTTTTGGAGTGGTTGGTGTTAGGAAGGCATCCAGCTGTAGAAACCATGCAAGAAATCAGACAAGCGGAACCTGGTGCAGCTCCCCGGCTTACCAGTTCCAGTCAAACTGTCTAACCCATGCCAGCATGGACATTAAATGATGATGATGATGAAGAATTATATATATACAGATATATATATATATACATACATGTATAGGTGTATATATGTATGAATATATATATGCATATATATATAAATACACACATACGTATATTTATATAGACATACATAAATGTATATATATATATATATATACATATGTATGTATGTGTGTATATATATATA
>NW_026413926.1:0-261 GCF_001194135.2 Octopus bimaculoides | reverse complement strand
TTCTTTGTACGTACGTTCGTTCGTTCATTCGTTCGATCGTACGTACGTACGTTCGTTCGATATTTCGTGCCTACGTATATACGTACGTTCGTACGTTCGTTTGTTCGTTCTTCCGTTCGTTCGTTCGTTCGTTCCATCATTTGTTCGTACGTACGTACGTAGATTCGTCCTTTCTTTTGTTCGTTCGGTCGTTCGTTCGTTCGGTCGTTCGTTCGTTCGTTCATTCGATCGTTCGTTCTTACGTTCGTTCGTTCGTTCGTT
>NW_026413925.1:0-373 GCF_001194135.2 Octopus bimaculoides | reverse complement strand
TTAAACATACACACACACAGAGAAAATTTGCCTTTTATAGTATAGATATACACACATACATATCTATGAGAAGTGGGGGTGGGGTAACGATGAATGCAGCCAGAGGCTGGTGTGCATCTATGTGGGTGTGGAAGACAAAAGCCCCCTACGCCGAAATCCCTACGGACAAAAGCCTCGGAGTTAAAGTGGGAAAGTGGACAAAAGCCCCACGATTATATTTTTCCATTATTTTTTTTTACTTTTATTCACCTTTTACTTGTTTCAGTTATTAGACTGCAGCCATGCTGGGGCACCACCTTGAACAATCTTGATTCAAATGTAACAACTCCAGAATTTTTTCTAATCGTTTTCAACCAGCGAATGAAGTTAAGCC
>NW_026413924.1:0-205 GCF_001194135.2 Octopus bimaculoides | reverse complement strand
ATATATATTTATATATATATTTATTTATATATATATATTTATATATATTTTTTTATATATACATATATTTATATACTTATTTATATATATATATATATGTATATATTAATTTATATATACATTTATTAATTTATTTATACATATATTTATTTATGTATTTATATATTTATTTATTTATATATATATATATATATATATATATATA
>NW_026413923.1:0-710 GCF_001194135.2 Octopus bimaculoides | reverse complement strand
CAACCAAAACCTTGTGAGTGAATTTGATAAACAGAAAATGAAAGAAGTTTGTCGACTATATTCATATATTCTTTTATTCTCTTACCTTTTTTTAGTCATTTGACCGGTGGAGCACCGATTATTTATAGTGTTTTTGTTGAACATTTCGACCCCAGGACATATTTTTAAGCCTAGTACTTATTCTATCGGTCTCTTTGCCCAAAGCGCTAGGTTACGGAGACGTAAACACACCAGCACCGGTTATCAAGCGATGATGAGGGTGACAAATACAGACAGAAAGACACATACACATAGATACATAGATACATGCATACATAATATATATACACGAAAGGTTTCTTTCAGTTTCCATCTGCCAAATCCACTCACAAGGTTTTGATTGGCTCGTGGCTAAAGTGGAAGACACTTGCCAGAAAACCACGCAGTGCGAATGAACCCGGAACCATGTGGTTGGGAAGCAAGCCTCTTGTCACACAGCCACAACTGCGCTCTGTTAAAGAACATTGGGGAAATAGAGCCAGGGGCGATGGCTGCTGGAAACGCATTTGTTGTAGCAAGCACTAGTAAACTAGTTTCAGCTTGGTTAAGAAATCTTAATTAAGGCGCAAGAGTGGCTGTGTAGTAAGTAGGTTACTTCCAAGCCACACGGTTCCGGGTTCACTCCCACTGCATGGGAACTTGGGCAAACCCGTCGTATATAGGTATATATA
>NW_026413922.1:0-413 GCF_001194135.2 Octopus bimaculoides | reverse complement strand
ATATATATATATATATATATATATATATATGCATGTATGTATGCATGTAGGGATGGCTGGATGTATGTATGTATATCTTTCGATTGTATTTGTTGGAGTTGCCTAGTGATTCGTGCCAAGCTATTTATCAGAGTGCGGTAAGTGGCTTCATAGACACCCTACTCAGCTTGAGTAAGTTCTGGAAATGTTATCAACAAATATTTGATTAAAATCTGTTCTTAACATAGAGTTCACTTTCTCTCTTGTTTTTCAAACGAAATGTACTTTGTGCTGTGTTTTTATGCACGTATCTTTGGAAATGTGCTGCGTACGTGTATATACACACCTAAATAAATAAATGTGCATAGACGTATATAAGAGAGAAATATATATACGTATGTATAACCATTCATATATATATATATATATATATA
>NW_026413921.1:0-359 GCF_001194135.2 Octopus bimaculoides | reverse complement strand
TTGTACAAATGCAAAACAAATGTCAAACATAAAATAATAATAATAATAATGGCCAATATCGACATTGGATAATGTGACGGCATTATAAAATCAAAAGTGCTGACAAATGGTACAAGCACCACCACATTTTTTTTCTCTTTCTGTCTTCCCATTTTTTTCTATCACATGACTCTGTTAATGAACAATCTGGTGTAGTTGTTTTAATGGTCTACGAATGTATACAGTACGTTTCTCTGCCCCAGGAGTCAGGAAGATACTCGTCAAGAAATGGAAACAGAATTGAAAGATGTTAATGAAAATGATGATGGGGATGATGATGATGATAACAGTAGTAGTAGTAGTAGTAGTAGTAGTAGTAG
>NW_026413919.1:0-298 GCF_001194135.2 Octopus bimaculoides | reverse complement strand
AATGTACGCGTGTGAGAGTGTATGTGAGTGTGTGTGTGTGTGAGTAGGTTTGTGTGTATGTATGTGTGCATGTTGCTAGAATCCGTTCTATATTTACATTCTAGGCTTAGATATAAACATGACATGACACTTCTGTTTATGTGATTCGCATGTTCATCGAGCATGCGTGTTTCTGCATATACAAGTGTGCATCTGTGTGTACATGTGGGCAAATATGATATACATAGATATACGTACATCCATCCATACATGTATAGGTATGTATGTATGTATGTATGTATGTATGTATGTATGTATG
>NW_026413917.1:0-335 GCF_001194135.2 Octopus bimaculoides | reverse complement strand
ATATATTTATATATATATATGTATATATATATATCATATTAGAGTTTGCATATATCTTATATTATGGTGCTTTAGCTCTTCATCAGTATCCAACTTGGAAGCAGCTTCAACTAACCGATATCGATTTTCTCCATGATATGACCCTTCACATTCCTTCAAATTCCTGTTGTCGTTAACATCCAATAATTTTGTTTAAAATTTAGCGAATAATTTTATATCAGATTTATCTTTGTCTTGTCCTCCCTCGGATGCATTCAAGGTGAAGCTTTTTATGTTTTTCTCTTCAATTCTCTCATTAGTGTTATTAAGGGATCATTTTCTGGATACAGGTACAA
>NW_026413916.1:0-408 GCF_001194135.2 Octopus bimaculoides | reverse complement strand
ATGCCACACACTAGACTTCCCAAATAAACACATTTTAGTACCGAATGCGACATAGTCAGATACATAGGTGTTCATTTTGGTATGGTGAGGATTCTGTTTATTTATATATATTGATACTATACTATGCTGACGAACGGAAACTAGATTTCATTCTGGTAATCGTGAAATCGGTCGATACACAGTTGAGTTTTTTTTTTTTAAATGTTGGTTTCTTTCGAAGGTTGATTTTCTTCGCATTCGGTACTAAAATGTGTTTATTTGGGGAAGTCTAGTGTGTGGCATTATTCTGTAGTAATACCCTTTATATATATATAAACGAATAATTATATTCTTGTGAATAGAAATTTCCCTTACAAATTTTTTTACACATTAGCTTCCTGATAAAATTCTTGTAAAAGATTTTTATCC
>NW_026413915.1:0-205 GCF_001194135.2 Octopus bimaculoides | reverse complement strand
TTGGTGTCGTCATTATTGCTGTTGCTGTTGTTGTAGTTGCTATCACATATGTTGCTCCTATGTTTATCGTTGATGCTGATGTTCAGCGTCCCAGCAGAGATGAACTATCCAAGTAGAAAATGCTTGACGTAATGTCAAGCAACATCAATATGTCCCATATACACACGCATATATATATATATATATATATATATATATATATATA
>NW_026413914.1:0-245 GCF_001194135.2 Octopus bimaculoides | reverse complement strand
ACATGGTTCTGGGTTCAGTCCCACTGCATGGCACCTTGGGCAACTGTCTTTTACCATGCCCATAAGTAGGTAGGTAGGTAGGTAAGTAGGTAGGTAGGTAGGTAAGTAGGTACGTAGGTAAAAGGTAAATAAAATACAATTATATTCCAATATCATCAAGGTCAATTTTGCTTTTCATTGTTCGGGGTAGCTAAAGTAGCAGTTAACCATGTGTACACATAGCGATAATATATATATATATATAT
>NW_026413913.1:0-354 GCF_001194135.2 Octopus bimaculoides | reverse complement strand
GTCACGAGTTGACCTGGGGCTAAATAGCAACAACATTATGTAAAATAAATATTTAGTTTTGTTATCTTTCTGGCACTTTCATTAACTGTTATAGTTTTCCTCTTAGACATCCTATTATTCTTAAAAGATAATCACTAGAATTTGAAGAAATGGCTGCACTGCATCAACAAGAATTATTTTGGTAACATCATCATTGCTTACATGTTTATCCATTGCTGCCATGAGTTGGATACATCTCACAGCATCTCGTTACTTGGTGCAATGCTTGTTATCTAGTGCAAACATACAATAACAGAAATATCTAACTTGGGTACTGCACTTGTGTCTATATATATATATATATATATATATATA
>NW_026413912.1:0-283 GCF_001194135.2 Octopus bimaculoides | reverse complement strand
TCAATTCTACTATTAGGTATATATTGATTATTACCATCATTATTTAACTCTTTTCTTGATGTGCTATCAGTTGGACTTATTCTTTCAACATTAGGCAAATTGATATTATACGAACTAGGTCCTTGATCACTATTATTTCCATTGGAGTTGGGCCTATCATCAACTTCAGTTAAAACCGCAACGTCATTACTGATGCATTCTATTTGTTGGTTGAAATTATGGTTGGTAAGACCAAGCATATTGTTATTATCTTCATAATTTCTTTTGCCATTGTTATTTTCAC
>NW_026413911.1:0-208 GCF_001194135.2 Octopus bimaculoides | reverse complement strand
ATATATTGCTGGCAGGGAGATGAGTCACCACTGTCTCTAGCGGTCAAGAATCCACCACCAACAAGTCCAACATTCTGTGATCTGGTGATTTGGGCATTTGTCTCCTTGTTATCAATATAAACAAGAGTGCATTTCTCTCATGGGATCTACAGCAGTATAGCTTGTTCTAACAGAACAAACACATTTAAGTGGGAATAAACATCACCTC
>NW_026413910.1:0-225 GCF_001194135.2 Octopus bimaculoides | reverse complement strand
ATCATCGTCATCATCATCATCATAATCATCATTATCATCATCATCATCATTATTATTATTATTATTAGCTTTATTCTTGTTCTTGCTATCATCATCATTATCACACATCATCATCACCATCATCCTCACCATCGTCATGATGATGATGATCATCATCATCACCGTCATTATTATTATTATTATTATTTGCATCTCCTGTGTTTGATTTTTTTCTTATGTTCTTTT
>NW_026413909.1:0-488 GCF_001194135.2 Octopus bimaculoides | reverse complement strand
TTCACCTTGTAGATTTTGTTCAACTTAGTTTTACAAGATGGGCAACGCATTTGTTTGGCTATGAGTCTAAGTTCCTGGCAATAATCAACTGTTGACTCTTTGTCAGATATTTTGAGGGAAAGTCTATACAGGTTCATGCCATGTTTTTTCCCTCGTCTCTGCAATGTTGCCGAAGCAATAGACGTAGAGGATTGCTCATAATCCGACATCTTGGAGCGATCAGAGAACGCGCGTGTTGGTGGCATGCGTGTTTATATTTTATGAGAGAAGTAGTCTGCTGCCATCTACAACCTGTGCTGTGCGTAATAGTATTCTAACGTATTTCAATCGTTAAAAACGCAATTTTATGGTGTGTGAGGTGAGGGTGGATACAAAAGGAAGTCTTTCCAAGATAGAAAATAAATCATTAGACTGGTGAATAAATAAAGAGCTCACCAAAGAAGTCTACACATTTCAGAGGTAAATGAAAAAACTCTCTAAAAAAAAAC
>NW_026413907.1:0-265 GCF_001194135.2 Octopus bimaculoides | reverse complement strand
ATATACGCATGTATGTATGCCTGTGTCCGTGTATGTGTGTGAGTTGTTATGATGTGGATATGTATGTATGTAACATTTGCTCTTCTTGATTTCTCTATAGTCGTTTAGGTATTTTTTTTTACATTATGCACGCGTATATATTAGTCTTATTATATAACAAACCACCAATATATCTATCTCTCTTCCTATCTATCTATGTATCAATTAATCTATATATCGTGATAGATAGATAGATAGATAGATAGATAGATAGATAGATAGATAG
>NW_026413906.1:0-284 GCF_001194135.2 Octopus bimaculoides | reverse complement strand
ATATATATATATATATATATATATATACGTAAATGCATAGATATGCATGCATGTACACACACACTAGACACCACTTGATGCGACCTTCAGACATCAGTCTGCCTACCAGCATCATCAAGTGCGGTTCTATTGCCATGTGGTGCGTCTTTGCTTTGCAGTGCTTCTGCGCTTTCTGCTGACTTTTGCGATGATTGAAACAAAGAAACAGTGTGCTTCTTTGAAATTGAATCGACCCCATGACTTACTCTTTGTAACCCTAGTACTTATTCTATAAGTTTATTTTA
>NW_026413904.1:0-324 GCF_001194135.2 Octopus bimaculoides | reverse complement strand
CTATTATATATATGACTCTCTCTCTCTCTCTCTCTCTCTCTCTCTCTCTCTCCCCTCCCTTTCCTTCTCACTCCTTCCCTTTCTCTCTTTCCTTCTCTCTCTCTCACCCCTCATGCTTTCTCTTTTCTTTCTTTCTGAAGGTGGACTCATGTTCAAAATATCAAGGCATTCTGTACTCTTTTCCAGTACTTATCTCAAGTATTAAAAGAATATCATAGTCATTGTATTTTGTGCTTTGTGTGTAACTGTTTTTAACTTTACATCATATACATAAATACATATATACATACACACATACATATACACAAACACATACATACACAC
>NW_026413903.1:0-467 GCF_001194135.2 Octopus bimaculoides | reverse complement strand
CCAAACATGGCTCACTCACCTGGTTTTGGCTCAGGAGTTGTTTTATCACTCTGGAATATATGAGAAAAAGAAGGTTAAAATAATTAGAAAAAGAATTTTTTAAATTATATCACTAGTACAGTATTATCATATCCGTCCTGTATTTATACTGATTTCTACAAGCTTCAAGTCAAGTCAACCTTGATTAAACAGATCCTTGATCAAAAGCATTCCGGCTGTGACCATCCAGTCTATTTTACAGATATGATATATTTTAGGATAATGAAAAAATATTTTAGTATTTTGGGCCAGAATAGCAGCACTTGGCTTCATCTTGGAAAGCAACATATTCATTCACTTTTTGAAGACAATGGGACAATGACATTCTAGAGATGAGGCAGTTGTTTCCTAAAAACTCGATGATGGAGAAACACCCTTACTAGTGTGTTGGCACTCCGTTGTTTACGACGTTGAGGGTTCCAGTTGAT
>NW_026413902.1:0-409 GCF_001194135.2 Octopus bimaculoides | reverse complement strand
TGTATGTATGTATGTATGTATGTATGTATGTATGTATATATGTGCGTATGAAAAGACAAGTAGCATACTCAATTTAAGCTGTAGGTTATATTGTTTGTTTAAACTGAAATTTTTCTGTTGACTTGAGTTTCAATGCATAGCGATCATCAGACAACCGTATATATGTATGTGTGCGCGTGTGTGTGTGCCTACGTATAGCCTCAGCAGGGTGCCTGTGGGTGTGACTGCTCTCTGAGATATCTGGATTCGGTATGGAACTGACTAATTGCTACATGATACTTAACAATGAGGATAGAATCATTGATAACAGATACAGTTAAATGCACCTAGAAACGCATACACAAACAAAATTACAACACGTATGCAAATTGGTAGAAATACATGCTATTCGTCTGTTTATAAATACATA
>NW_026413901.1:1247-2672 GCF_001194135.2 Octopus bimaculoides | reverse complement strand
TGTGACTGCTGAGGACATGCGTAAGCTCGCAAGGAATGAAGCCAGTATACCCATGCCCCTGACCCCATCAGTGTTCCCTGCCCAGAAAATCTTGTACCTGTGTTCTTTGCCTGTGAGGAACCTAGCGGAACCACTGAGAGGATCCACCTTACTTCTTGGATGCAGCACAAATCTACATGTCTCCGTTCAAGCATCTCAACAATCTCACCAGACCTACCTTTCAGTGTGCCAACGTTGAGTGTGCCAACTCTGAGGGTGTGGGAGGTGTGGGCCTGTGAGACCCTGGGATGAGGGACAGCAGTATCATGTACCTGAAAAGAAAGCTTGCATTTGGCAGAATTCATAAACAAACAATAGCCTACAACCTGCATACACTACACCATTTTTATGTGCTATATCAGGGGTTTTGAAACTTTTTGACTTGCGGACCCCTTTATATTTCAGGCTTTAGCTTATAAATGCTTATAAAATTTATACATAAATATTTGCTTAAAAATAACATATATTTTTACATTTATTTATTTAACAGTATTTAACAAATAGGTTTATTGTCAATTAAAAGATTTCGATTAAAAAACATATATAAAATCAAATTGCCCATAAAAAGTATTTGCTGTCCACGGACCCCCTGTCTTGTCCTTGTGGACCCCCTGATGTCCGCGGACCACAGTTTGAAAACCCCTGTGCTATATGATCGATAAACCCTAGGTAGGGGTGGGATGGCGTCAAGCCCTTAGAAGTGTTCACGGGAGACAACCAAGGATGACAGAGGATAAGAACTTCTGGTACAGGTGGAGGGATTGGCAGTGGGGGCATACCGCAAGCCAGCAAGTTTAGGCGAGAGTATCTTCTCCACTTGTATACTATGGTTAGACAAATTTAGAGAGAATGAATTATCGAAACTTGAATAAAATAAATAAAATGTGACGATTAATGGATATGGAAGACGAAGCTATCGGAACTATGTATACACTGTAAAGAAACAGATAATAAAGAACTAATGCGGGGAGGTTTATGATCTACGCAGAAACAAGAGTACATGAATGAGGTTGAAAAGACAAGATTTCTTAGCTGAGCATCTTCTGTAATTCGTATTCTATCAGCAGAGGAATGTAAAATCGAGTACACACACACATATATATATATATACACACACATTTATATACATATATACACACACATATATATATACATATATATATACATATATATATACACATATATACATATATATACATACATATATATACATATATATATACATATATATACACACATATATACATATATATATACATATATATACACACACACACATATATACAAATATATATACACACATATATATACATACATATATATACATGTATATATACACATATATACATATATATACATATATATATATATATACATATATATATA
>NW_026413901.1:0-205 GCF_001194135.2 Octopus bimaculoides | reverse complement strand
TAGCCATCTGGTTTCACCAGCCCTCAGTCAAATCGTCCAACCCATGCTAGCATGGAAAGTGGACGTTAAACGACAACGACGATATATATGTGCTGTGCATGAGAAGACCCGGAAAGCCAAGTGAGATCGTTGCCAGTGCCCCTGGACTGGCTCAAGTGCGGGTAGCACATAAAAGACACCATTTCGAGCGTGGCCGTTGCCAGTA
>NW_026413900.1:0-280 GCF_001194135.2 Octopus bimaculoides | reverse complement strand
GAGAGTCATTTTCTTTTTGTGCCTTATAATGTAACACACTCACCGGTAAAGTTTCCACTTATTCTTTATTTTTATTTTCCTAAAATTTTCATTGCATCTTGCAACCTTTTCAATAGTCTTGACTCTGTCCGTTATTTACACTGCCCTCCTTTTTGTTTGTTTGTGTGCATGTGTGTGGGTCAGTGTGTGTGTGTGCCTATGCATGTATGTATGTATGTACATATGTATGCATGTGTGTGTATGCATATGTATATATGTATGTATGTGTGTGCATCTGTAT
>NW_026413899.1:0-220 GCF_001194135.2 Octopus bimaculoides | reverse complement strand
TCCGACATATGTTTCGAAGAATTACAATTTATGCGATCCATAGGAATTGGTGATGTTAAAAATGTAAACTTCTTACCAGGGAAATGTATGGGAACCAGCTTAAACGTAAGACATTATAACCGAATACGTTTTTAACATCGCCGATTCCTATGGATTGCATAATATGTAAATCTTCGAAACATATGTCGGAATAAAAGTATGCAGTTATAATATGCGTTTA
>NW_026413898.1:0-401 GCF_001194135.2 Octopus bimaculoides | reverse complement strand
TATCTATCTATCTATCTATCTATCTATCTATCAATCTATCTACCTATCTACCTATCTATATATCTATCTATCTATCTATCTATGCAATATCATATTCAATCGGAAGTTATATAAATAGCGACTATTACACACAGAAACGAAGAAATTATTGAGTACAAATGTCATAATGAGAGAACGCTCGACTTGCTAATAATGACAGCTAATTCTTCCTCCTTCAGACGTAATAGTTACCATTTAAAATACTGCATTACCTATAGAAATCATTCGAAATTAGAGAATCACCCATAGCTAAGAAATATTCAGAATGTGTGCCATACATTTATATTGGATTATCACATAAATAATGCGGTGTTTTTATACTTCTGTTATTTTTCAAAATTAAGATAAACAAAGTTCTTTTT
>NW_026413897.1:1594-2137 GCF_001194135.2 Octopus bimaculoides | reverse complement strand
ACATATGCACGCACACAGACCAGATGTTTACCAGTGTCACCACAAAAGCTACGACCACAATAAAAGCTCACTATTCTGTAACAGTGAAAAATCATTAACTACTCAATAAAACCATTGAAACCAGTTCCAATAATGAATTATAACGACGACGTTCCAAATATACTGTACAGCATTGAATGCAATGAAGTACAATAGCTTCAATGAATTCAAAACCATCCGTGCATCCAGGGAGGTTTAACATAATATTAAACACTGCCGAAGACATTGAAAGGCAAGTGAAAGAAATAAAAATATTTTTACTTAAAGACGATGTCTCCCTCAGAATATTGAATTAAAGTTAATAGGAACTTATGTCGTGAGGAGAAGGATGGCTTGATCCGTTGGTAAGCAGTGGGGATAATATTTGGCTTGTTTCCTTCTCATTAAACCTTCTCATGAAACATATGATCGTTAGATCAATGGAAAGAAGGCAATATATGTGTGATTTGGCTGTAGTCATGTGTATTAAAACCACATAAAGGAAAATATTTTAGAGAAATCTTT
>NW_026413897.1:0-829 GCF_001194135.2 Octopus bimaculoides | reverse complement strand
TTAACCATTAAATATAAGTCAAATATATCAGTTGTCATACACGTCATCAGGAATAATTTTCTTTAGAACAAAAAAACCCCAAGAAACACATAATGAATTAATCGAACAAAATCAAATTTAAAATTTAAATCTATACCACACTCTTTTTTAACGTTATCCGGTCTAATACGAAATCCATTCTGTTTATATATATACTTCCAATAGGAGAGGTAACGCCTTGCCATATTCTATGACTATTACAATTATTACTAATAATTACTAAAAATTACTAAAATTTCTCTTATTTATTATTAATTATTCAAGACACATAAATTATATTATTTTAGGGGTCACTGCAAAGCCCACAATTACTACTGGTAAATTTTACATTGATATGCCTGCCTTAAAATCCAATATTATACTACATAGTATCATAAAATATGAGCCATAAATAAATCATAAATAATAAAAAATTTCAATTGCAATAGGAATAATTACTTCTAGGAATTTTTTCAAAACCCACATGTTTTATATTTAAGTTATATTTTTACATATTAATATTGTTTGCTATAATTATTATATTCTATGGACTCCATGTTATAAATTATAAACAATTCTCACCTTAATGGAGACCCACAGTGTGCCATCCTATCTCTAGTATTTTATTCAAGACCTACAATTATTATTGTCAAGTTATACACTTATATAGCCTGCTTTAAGATCTAATAACACACCATATTGTACTGTACTGTACTACAAGTTATAATTAACTCTTCATTATAATTAATCCATAAGTTGTACCTAGATTTTAATGGCAAAATTCCAGCCGCTACTTATAACTTTAATATTT
>NW_026413896.1:0-204 GCF_001194135.2 Octopus bimaculoides | reverse complement strand
ATCTATCTATCTATCTATCTATCTATCTATCTATCTATCTATCTGGCTCTCTGTCTGTCTATATACATATATATATGTGTGTGTGTGTGTGTGTGTGCATGTATATATGTGTATATATATATATCTTTATGAGTATATATATATATATGTGTGTGTGTGTGTGTTTGTATGTATGCTTGTAAATATGTATATATATATATATGT
>NW_026413895.1:0-207 GCF_001194135.2 Octopus bimaculoides | reverse complement strand
TGAATGTATGTACACGTATGTATGCACGTATGTATGTACATGTCTGTATGCATGTATGTATACACATTAATGTATATATGTACGTGATCTATATATGCATACATATGTATGTACGTATGTAGGTATGTATGTATACATGTATGTATCTACATGTATGTATGTACGTATGAGAAAAAAAGCTTCTCATTTTCTTCATTCTTTACACAA
>NW_026413894.1:831-1084 GCF_001194135.2 Octopus bimaculoides | reverse complement strand
TTTTAGTGATTGATCTTTGTGGCGCTTCGATCCTCATTATGTCTTGTTTTCTGGAAGGGACCAAAATGGGCAGCAGTATCCGAGGTGGGGCCTAGCGAATGTAGAGACGAGAAGGATGGTGGTCTCATGATCCCTAGATTGAAAAGTCCTGAGGATCCATGACCACATTCTGCGGACAACATCAACTTTTTTGTTAATGTACGCACTCCAGCTAAGGTTGCTGTCGACAGTTACACCTAAGTCTCTGATATTA
>NW_026413894.1:518-821 GCF_001194135.2 Octopus bimaculoides | reverse complement strand
AGCTAAGGTTGCTGTCGACAGTTACACCTAAGTCTCTGATATTATCCGACAGTTCAAGTAGGTCTCCCGACGCTAGTGTATATGGTTGTTTGAGTGTGCCCTATTTTCCAAAGTGAATGAGCTCAAGTTTTTCTTCGTTCAACTGCATATTGTTTTTTGTTTTTGTTTGTTTTCTGGGGTTTTTTTTGCTTTTTTTTGTGCCCACTGGGTTACTGCGCATAGGTCCGATTGAAATATTGTTCGATCATATGCTCCCTTAATGACTTTCTGGAGCTTAGAGTCACCTGCAAATATTTTAATGGT
>NW_026413894.1:0-508 GCF_001194135.2 Octopus bimaculoides | reverse complement strand
TTAATGACTTTCTGGAGCTTAGAGTCACCTGCAAATATTTTAATGGTGCTGTGTTCAATGGAATTTGCAATGTCATTGATATAGACAATAAAAAGAAGTGGACCTAGCACAGTATCCTACGGGACTCCGCTGATGACTTTTACTTGTCTTGAGTGGATGCCATCAACCACAACATGCTGGGCCCTGTTTGTTAGGAAATACCTAATCCATTGCAGTAGCTTTCCACCGACTTCAGCGTTGGATAGTTTCTTTAAAAGTATATTGTGAGCGACTATGTCAAAGGCCTTGATAAAATCAAAGTATATGGCATCTGTGTTGGAGCCCTTACTTAGTCCATTGAAGATGTCATCAAAGTGGTGGAGGAGCTGCGTTGGACAGTCCCTCCCATCACGAAAGCCATGCTGGTTGAAATTTAGGAGATTTTGTTCTAGGAAGTCTGATATTCTTGATTTCGAAATTCTCTCAAATACTTTGATGATATGTGAGGTGAGTGAGATTGGACGGTAGT
>NW_026413893.1:0-249 GCF_001194135.2 Octopus bimaculoides | reverse complement strand
AACCACATGGTTCTGGGTTCAGTCCCACTGCATGGCATCTTGGGCAAGTTTCTTCTACTACAGACTCGGGTGAGTGGATTTCATATACATATATATACATATATATATTAGTTAGTTGTGAAGGCGCATGGCTCAGTGGTTAGAGCGTCGAGCTTACAGTCGTAAGGTTGTGAGTTCGAATCCCGGACCGAGCTACATGTGGTGTTAGGAAGGGCATCCAGCTGCAGAAACTCTGCCAAATCAGATTGG
>NW_026413892.1:0-416 GCF_001194135.2 Octopus bimaculoides | reverse complement strand
ACACATATATGGCGGAAAGAGCCAAGAGTTTAATACATGCCATATACATACCATGCACAACCTCTCGGGTCTTGCAGCTTTCTACTGATTAAATATAATAGGAATGTATGCATGCTCAAGCACTGTATATACATGCCATGTATACTTCATATTTTACTTGCTTCAGTCATTGGACTACGCCCAAGCTTCAACACCACTTTGAAGTATTTAGTCGATCAAACTGATCCCAGTGCATACGTTTGTTTTCTATATGTTTCTTTTGCCGAACCGCTATGTTATGGTGACGTAAAGAAACCAATATTGGTTGTCAAGCGAGGGCGCAAACACATATGTAAACTCACACACATACACGCACACACACACACGTATATATATATATATTTCGTATGTGTATTACCGGCATAATGCCTCTCCCA
>NW_026413891.1:0-452 GCF_001194135.2 Octopus bimaculoides | reverse complement strand
ATATATACATATACATATACACATACATATATATGTGTGTGTATGTGTATGTTTTTGTGTCTGTGTTTGTCCTCCACCATCGCTTGACAGCTGATGCTAGTGTGTTTACGTCCCCGTAATCTAGCAGGTCGGCAAAACAGAACGATATAATAAGTACTAAGCTTACAAGAATAAGTCCTGATGTTGATTTGTTCGACTAAAGGCGGTGGTTCGGTATAGCCGCAGTCAAATAACTGGAACAAATAAATGAGTAAGAAAAGTAGTTATATTCGATGTACCAAGTGAGGTAAAGTATAAGGCAGCGATAAGAGGAAGTAGCAATTGAAAAGGCAAAAGGAGAACGGATAAATCAGAGGGCAGTAAATGTGAACTGTTGGACTTTTAAGTCATAAAACTAGGTAATGAGAAAGATGGACTCTAGGAAGCAGCTCAAAGATAATCTATTATATATA
>NW_026413890.1:0-772 GCF_001194135.2 Octopus bimaculoides | reverse complement strand
ATGTATATATATATATATATATATATATACTTACATAAATACATTCATATATATATGTACATATATATGTATTCATACATATATTTATATCTATATTTGTATATATGTGCTTGTGTGTATATATGTATATATGTGTATATGTACACACACACACACACACACACACACACACACACACACACATACATATTTGTAAACACACACACACATATTTGTAAAGACCTGTATGTATGTCTCCACCTCCTGCCCAGCTACGAAAACATGTCTAAACACTTCACGAATTTGGCAGATTATTCAATAACCAATAATCAATCAATAACTTTTAAATATCCTCTAATTCATTGATTATTATTATTATTATTTTAAGTATTATAGATTTGTTATACTACAAATGCTATATTATACATTTTTTAAATATTATTATTATCATCCTCATCATTATTATTATTATTATTATTATTATTATTATTATTATATATTGGCATTATTATTTATTATAAATATATTTTATGTGTCATATAAGCATTGTATATTTTATCTTTATATTCTTCTATAGCAATGATTTAACGCCATCGTGTTATATCCCACTATTGTCTCTAAGTTTTTCTTGTTACGTCTGCCAGAGATATTGTTTTCATTCGCGTTCGTTTGATAGTAACGCAGTGTCCCATCAAGACCGCAGTCTAATGCCTGAAACAAGTAAAAGATGGAAAGATGGAAGATAAATCATATATATATATATATATATATATATATATGTGTGTGTGTGTGT
>NW_026413889.1:0-383 GCF_001194135.2 Octopus bimaculoides | reverse complement strand
ATATATATATATATATATATATATATATATATATATATATACACTATCACGTACGCATATACTGACACTCATACACGCACACAATATGCACTCAAATATGCGGAAATAATTGATAGCTTCATTGACTCACATGCTCATACGCATGCACAAATATATTCTCGATTTTTTGAATAGCTTCAACTCAAATAAAGAACATATAACTATGTAGAAACCTTATAAAGTATAGTACCACGACCATGTTGCCTGAGAAGCACCAATATCTTTTATCATCAATGTAATCAATTTAACCCCTTCGCCACGAACTTGCTGGCCTCGTACCTAATTTGAAACCAATACTTTGAAGGTGTAAATGAAACAACTGGATAAACAGTAATTTGATATGT
>NW_026413888.1:360-607 GCF_001194135.2 Octopus bimaculoides | reverse complement strand
ATAAGAAACAATATGACAGCACTGCAGTCTCAGTGAAAGTTTTTCATTGGCCAATGGTGAAAAGGTCACGAGACTACACAAATGAACCTCTGTCTTGTTACTGAAATGTATTACTGCCTATGGACTTTGCTTCCATATATGTTATGAAGATACCGAATAATGCAAATGATTTATAAATATAATTATTTCTTCATCCTACACCGATTTATGCGGGGATAAACAAAGGGCATAATTGGCTGTGGTCCAA
>NW_026413888.1:210-326 GCF_001194135.2 Octopus bimaculoides | reverse complement strand
GCCAACCTGTAAATTACAAAAATTGATGCACACAGCTATCATATCAGCTTTGAATGTATGAGCTCTAAATTATCGTTAATTTGTGAATCGATAGCATCAGTTATATATAATTACTA
>NW_026413888.1:0-200 GCF_001194135.2 Octopus bimaculoides | reverse complement strand
AATTTGTGAATCGATAGCATCAGTTATATATAATTACTATAATTACTATTATAATTAGTGTTACAGGTGAAGTCATAAGAAACAATATGACAGCGCTGCAGTCTCAATGAGAAGGTTTTTCATTGGTCAATGGTGACAATGAAACGAGGCGAGACAAATGAACCTCTGTGTAGTTACTGAAATGTATTACTGCCTTTGGA
>NW_026413887.1:454-674 GCF_001194135.2 Octopus bimaculoides | reverse complement strand
CAAGTTGAGGACAGGCGGACGTTGTTGCGTATTTGCGGTGGGGGTGGAGCGTTTAGGGCTGAAGAGAGAGAGAGAGGGGGGGAACAGACAGACAGAAGAAAGGATGGGAGAAAGAGAAATAGAGAGGGAGAGAGAGGCTGTTTTTAAAGTGTCTGAATGTGGGGGACGAGAGTGTGTGTGTGTGCGTAGTTGTATCGTGTGTGTGTAGTATACGTGGATG
>NW_026413887.1:0-147 GCF_001194135.2 Octopus bimaculoides | reverse complement strand
GGGTAGGAGGAGAGAAGGAACAGCTACTGTTTTGGTAGGAGTGGGTTTGGGAAGGATAGAGAGAGATGAGGTAAGAGTGATAGAAACATTTTGTTAGGGAGGAGGTAGGTAATAAAAGTAGGTGGGAGAGAGAGAGGAAGTAAGAGA
>NW_026413886.1:0-209 GCF_001194135.2 Octopus bimaculoides | reverse complement strand
CTGGCCCTCTTCCCCAAAATTTCGAACCTTGTGCCTAGAGTAGAAAAGAAATTCCATTTAGATATATTTGGGGTACTTAAATGTACACGTGACTTTTCATCTGCTTTTTCTGTAGGTATATGTAAATATTTCATTTATTCTTATCGTGTTATTTGCTGAAGAAGGAAGAATCCTTTTGGATTAATCCAGAAATCGGTCCGATTCGGGAA
>NW_026413885.1:0-562 GCF_001194135.2 Octopus bimaculoides | reverse complement strand
TTTCTCACGTTACAATAACCTGATCCCTGGCATAATTCTACAACGACTCACAGTGGAATTATGTCAACGACCAGATTATAGCGAAGTGCCAAAAGTTTTGACACCTCACATAATAAAAGGTAGAGTGTATATAATAAGTCTATGTGTAATTTTAGACGGAGAAGACGCGTCTTCCACAATGTCATTGTTTCTGTTTCAACACGCGGTTTTACGTGGAGCCACTTGTCAGACAAGTACAGCTCTGAAATATGTGTGCGTTTGTATGCGTGTGAACGTGTTTGCAACTATGTGTGAATGTATGGATACCTGTGTGTGTATACCTACGTAATATATTTGTAACTATATGTGTATACACACACACACACACACACACACACACACACATATATACATGTATATATACATACATAGATGTATAGGTACATATATACTAAATAAATGTGTTCATATATATATATGGCGGAGTAATAATCTAAGTGGTTCCCAGACTATTTAGGGTCTACTTCTAGCAGACGGGCATTGTAATTATTCAATGCCCTTATTGTAATTATATATATATATA
>NW_026413884.1:0-254 GCF_001194135.2 Octopus bimaculoides | reverse complement strand
ATATATATATATATATATATACATATATATATGCATATATATGTATATATCTATTTATATCTATATATCTATCTATACATACACATATATATACATATATATATAAGCATATATATATATACGTGTGTGTGTGTATATATATAGAGAGATAGATAGATAGATATATACATATGTATATATATATATTTATAAGGAGAGGGGGAGTGTATGCGTGTATGTGTGTATATATAATACACTCTCACACACACACACAC
>NW_026413883.1:0-475 GCF_001194135.2 Octopus bimaculoides | reverse complement strand
TATATATATATATATATATATACACACACACACACAGACATACACACACATATAATATAATTCGTCTTTATCATGGCAGTACCAATAACCAGTTCTTCTTAGAATTTAATATACTTTTAACACACAGAATTACTAAGCTCTGGCAGCAAGGCGGCAAAATGGAAATTCTTTGACACCCTCCACTCCAGATTTTTATATAAATCACAAGATCAATGCTGTGATCAGCCATCCATATTGGAATTACTTTTTCATTTCTTCGGTTCCGGCTCTATTAAAAAACAACTTGGCACTTAATTTTCTAGGTTCAGCCCATTCCCCCCAATCAAAATTTGATGGGTTGTGAATTTAGAGGAGCAGTCTCAACTTTATATTGGTATTGAATGTAACTGTATGTGTATGTTAATATATGTGTGAATGTCTACATATTGTATGCATATATGTGTGTGTGTGTGTGTGTGTGTGTGTGTGTGTGTGT
>NW_026413882.1:0-214 GCF_001194135.2 Octopus bimaculoides | reverse complement strand
AAAGTGATACATACAAAGTCATAGATTAAACTTTCCTCTTAGTATTTTTTTACCTATTTTTCATAACATATTGTAAAACTAACTTCACGTGTGTACCCATAGCCCCATGTAGTCACGAGTAACCTCGACTTAAAAAAAAATATATGGTAGTGCGGTTGTTGTACTGGCGACACAAGAATGTTAATCGAAACTGTTCAAGATCAATCATAGGTTG
>NW_026413881.1:0-223 GCF_001194135.2 Octopus bimaculoides | reverse complement strand
TTCATGTTGCTGTTAGTGACATATTTGCGCTGGTTGTTGCTGTTTGTTTGTAGTGATAGTTTTGTCGTAGACTCTCTAGTCTGTATTGTTCGTTGTATTGTTATTGCAGCTGGCGTATCAAGTGATGGAAGAGGTTCGGTAGTTGTGGTAGATCGTTGAGATTCTGTAATGCAACTAATAATGAACGCTTGAAAGTTTTTTCTCGGCTATTTTCATAGTTTTT
>NW_026413880.1:0-343 GCF_001194135.2 Octopus bimaculoides | reverse complement strand
GTGTGTGCGTGCGTGTGTGTATGCGCGCGCACATGCATACATATATATATATATATAACTTTAAAAATCTTTCTGGGAAAGAAGAGAAAATATTTAACAATTCATAAAAATAAATATATGAATTTTTTTTTATAAATATGCAATGAAGGAAAGAGAGAAGGGTTTAAAAGACTAAAGGCAGACGTTCAATGAAATAAAGTCACATGTTTTATATTACAGAAGGATAGATATATCGAAGCAAGTGGGAGGAGAGTATAGTGAATACAAAGTATTTACGAATACTAATATAGACGTACAATACAGACACATATATACACAAACACACATATACATACGTGCACAC
>NW_026413879.1:0-327 GCF_001194135.2 Octopus bimaculoides | reverse complement strand
CAAATCCACTCACAAGGCTTTGGTCGGCCCAAGGCTATAGTAGAAGACATCTAATAGCATCATCATCATTTTAACATCTATTTTTTTCCATGCTTCCATTGGTCAGATGAATATGTTGGGACAGTTTTCTGTTGCTAACCCTTACCTTTTCCAAGTTGTGGTAATAACCACTGAATCTGTTGAACAACACTCAATGCAAAACATTTTTCCTGGCTCTTTATTATATCTGCCATCCTTTACTCTAAAATTACTTCAAATATTGATTCAGCTAGTCTTAGTTTTAATTAATAATAATAAAAAAAAAAAAAAAGAAAAGAACCATTTGTT
>NW_026413878.1:0-558 GCF_001194135.2 Octopus bimaculoides | reverse complement strand
CTACACAGCAACATCTGGTACACAATGATCACTCACACGAATACCTTGTATACAATATCCACTACAGACCAGTATCTGTTATACAATGTCCACTGTACACCAATGATTGGTATAGAATATCCACTACACACCAAAATCTAGTATACAATGTCCACTACACATCAATACCTAGTATACAATATCTACCACAGACCAATGGTAAGCAATGTCCACTCTTTATCACAATTTCTGAACATACAACAATAAAATGAAAGAATAAACTATTCCTCTATGTAACTAAATGCATGTTTGCACATGTTTTTGTATGCGCCTACACAAATACGCTTGCCACACACAGATATGCATGCTTACATAAACAACTGCACAAATTCCATTTTATGCATGTATGCTTGTGTATGTATTTCTGTTTGCATACATCCACAATGCAATTTACACTATTGCCTATGCAAGCATGTGTGTATGTGTGCAGTGATGTATGAACACGTACGTACATACATACAGATACATGCATGCTTATGTAAACAATCACACAAAGCTCAGTGTGTGTGTGTGTGTGTG
>NW_026413877.1:1536-1991 GCF_001194135.2 Octopus bimaculoides | reverse complement strand
GCTGGAGCACCACCATAAAGGTTTTTTTTAGTTGAAGAAATTCACCCCAGGACTCATTCTTTGTAAGCCTAGTACATATTGTATCTGTCTTTTTTGCCGAACTGCTAAGTTGTGGGGACATAAACACACCAATTTCAACTAATGGTGAGGGATCAAATACAGACGCAAAGACACCTCCATCTTCCTTTCTTTTGGACTTTCCTCTGTTTCTGAAGAAGAGTGTTGCTTGAACCATTAAACCATCTTTCTTTCCTTCTCTGAGCGTCTGCTAATACTTTATATGTACCACGTCCTCGCGTTGTTGTGTATTTTTTTGTGTTTGTTGTTGTTCTTTTTTTGGATTCACTATCTACATATATATATATTAAACTAATACACCTGTTTGTTGTTTATACACCTGTCTTCGTCTTTTGTTTTTCTGGAAATTCCAACTATATATATATATATATATATAT
>NW_026413877.1:0-239 GCF_001194135.2 Octopus bimaculoides | reverse complement strand
ACAAACATGCACACACGCACGCACACACACACACACACACATATATATATACATAGAAACACACATATGTACACACACATACACGTGTACATCCATATATACATAGAATTATTTAAAACAGAGTCCTTTTAGAATTGTTCTTCCTATGCTTTTTGAGTACATTCAGTGTGTGTAAACTGTGTGGAAGCCTGTGTGGGTGGCACATAAAAGACACCATTTCGAGCATGGCCGTTGCCAGT
>NW_026413876.1:0-210 GCF_001194135.2 Octopus bimaculoides | reverse complement strand
TGATTTTGGTAGGCAGAGTTTGCCATTGTGTGTATATGTGTGTGTGCGTGAAAGTGTTAGTGCCTTCTTTAATAGAGAGGAAGGAAAGGATTGTCTCACTTGAAAACAGCTAAGGGTTGGCATCAGAAAGAGCATCCAGCTGTAGAAAACCTGCCACACAAACGGTGCTGCACATATGCATATAACTTTTTGGATACATTTAGAAATAAG
>NW_026413875.1:0-709 GCF_001194135.2 Octopus bimaculoides | reverse complement strand
GCTCATACAGATGTTTCCGGGATATGCTATATATCCCTTCGTCAGAGACGGTGCATCAAAATGATTGAGTATTAATTATTGGAAAGAAAATATGAAATACAGAGGAAAGGAAGAATAAGAATATAAAAGTGAGATGCATAAGGATACTTTATTTCCAGTCTCATTATTCAAGCAGAATAGTGTATATAAGTAGTGAAAATATATTTTATGAGAGCTGTCTAAACAGTGTTCGATCGATGAACACTGCTGACAAGACACTATGTTTGAAATGACCAAATATAACGACAATTGGATCTCACATACCAGGTACAAGAAACTTTTTCTCCACTTATATATATATTTACACACACACATATATTTATTTATTTACACACACACACACACACACATACACACACAACACGATGTACCCAACACAACACGATGACTTCTGTTCATCATTATATATCCGTGAAAGAGGCTAGCCTTATCCAGTTGCATCTCGGTAACACGTGCTTTTACAGAATAATATTCAGCACTGAATATATTCTAAGTATTTATAATATAATATAGGATAAAATCTTTATAAGAATTTATCAAGTAGTCAGCGTGAAAAAACCCCATAAGGAAGAAACCCATCATTTGTTCCCATAAATATATATAATGCATTCCCTCGCTTTAGGTAAATATGTTGCTTATTTTTTGGTAGTTTTTGACTTATTTAGTCCCT
>NW_026413874.1:0-452 GCF_001194135.2 Octopus bimaculoides | reverse complement strand
ATGCAATGGAAGGCCATATGTGTTTCAGTTAGACTCTGCACTATCACACAAGGCTCTAGTAACAGGAATAGATGGCTGAAAATTTACATGATCAGATAATCCCTAACATTTGGCCTCCGAATTCCCCATATCTCAATCCATTTGGACTATTACACGTGGAGCGTCGTTGAGAGAGAGGTCAATGAACACGCCCATAACATCAAAGATACCTTGAAACCTGTCGTAGTCAGAGTAATGTCCAAAATGAACGAGGAGCACTAGATTCGAGCATGTAGATGATTTAGATCTCATAGAAATCGTTGTTGAAGCTGAAGGTTGCTTTATTGAGTAACTTTATAGAAAAGACGGTTTATTTTCACCCTCATAACATTTTTTGATATATAAAGTTATTAACTGTTATTATATATCTGTTCTTCTTTTTATAAACATAAATCTGTCCAAAGATATTTTAC
>NW_026413873.1:0-263 GCF_001194135.2 Octopus bimaculoides | reverse complement strand
TCGGAGGTGTTCCGCGAACCGGTCAGCCAAGCGGCGTCCCGTTTGACCGAGGACAGAGAGAGCAGGAGACGCAGTAGATGACGTTGCAGAAGTGCAGGTAAAGAAGTCAGTGATATGATAGGGTTGATAATAGGTGCCTATGAGGATGGCGGTGTTGGAGAGGTAAGGGCAAGTGCGGCAGTGTGGGAGAGAGCAGGGGAACGAGCTGGGTTTGGAGGTTGGGTTAAGGAAGAAGCTGTGGACCAAGAGGTCTCGTAGGTTGT
>NW_026413872.1:0-310 GCF_001194135.2 Octopus bimaculoides | reverse complement strand
CATCTGGTATCTGAAATAACTTACTCCGACGTTGCTGTATATATATATGTGTGTATACTGTCAAATTATCGTCTTTTTTATGTCTCTGTGTAACATATTTCTTTCATCTCTCACTCAAGATATACTCAAATTGTGTGTTATTTTATTATTATTTTTTTTTTACTTGTTATACGTTGAACTAGGGCACAGCCTTCAAAGGGTCTATCATATCGATCTCAGTATTAATTTCAGGCGGGTACTTATTTGATTGATCTCTAATTGCCGAACCACGGATTGTAAAATAACATAACGTAAACAACACCGGATTTTC
>NW_026413871.1:0-411 GCF_001194135.2 Octopus bimaculoides | reverse complement strand
TATATATATATGATTATATATAATATTTCAGGCTCACACTGGTTGTTTGAAATGGCCTCCATGATACTGAACGGGAACAGTGAAAGAATTTCTATTGTAAAGGAAGAGATGCTAATAGATTGGTCACCGGTAGATACTCTCGATGCAATTAAATCACCTCGACTCTTGAGTACACATCTTCCTATTAAATTGATACCCCCAGAATTGCTGAAGGATCATAAAATAATCTTTCTGAATCGCAACCCGAAATCTTCGATGGTGTCGTTATACAGACATATGAAGAAGCTTGATTTGTTTGGATACAAAGGAGATTTTCCATGCTTTTTCGACCTATTCATGAAAGGAGAAGGCAAGCCTTGATAGTTATTGTTACTACTACTACTACTACTACTACTACTACTACTACTACTA
>NW_026413870.1:0-571 GCF_001194135.2 Octopus bimaculoides | reverse complement strand
CATCATCATCATCATCATCATCATCATCATCATCATCAACGTCATCATCACCGTCATCATCACCGTCATCATCATCATCACTTTTATCTCCATCGTCATCATCGTCTTGCGCCTCATTATCATCATCATCACCAGCACCATCGTCATCATATCAGCTTTTGAATATAGTTTGTATGCGCGCGCGCGGATGCGTGTGTGTGTGTGTGTGTGTGTGCTTGTCAACATTGGGCTAAATGTGCACACACGCACAAACTCACAACACACACACACACACGCACACTCACACACACACACGTATACATAACAGAAATGTTTGTTTATGCAATGTACTTATACATAACATCATCATCAGTCACCATCAAAGTCGTCATCATCATCATCATCAACATCATCATTCACTGCGTTTTTTAATACTTTTGTTGTTATTGTTGCCGGTGTCTTCGCTATTCTTCTTCTTCTTCTTCTTCTTCTTCTTCTTCTTCTTCTTCTTCTTCTTCTTCTTTCCTCTTCTTACCACCACGACCACCACCACTACTACTACTACCACCACCACCATTACTACTACTACTAC
>NW_026413869.1:0-233 GCF_001194135.2 Octopus bimaculoides | reverse complement strand
GTGTGTTCGTGTGTATATGTGTATGTGTGTGTTTGTGTTTATATGTGTATGTGTGTGTTTGTGTGTATATGTGCATGTGTGTGTTTGCGTGTATGTGTATGTCTCTTTATGTGTATATGTGTGTTTGCATACATATGTGTACGTGTGTTTGTATGTATATGTGTATATGTTTTTTTGTGTGTATATGTGTATATGTATATGTGTGTTTGTGTGTATATGTCTATATGTGTGTG
>NW_026413868.1:0-653 GCF_001194135.2 Octopus bimaculoides | reverse complement strand
CAGGACTTATTCTTTGTAAGCCTAGCACTTAATCTATTGGTCTCTCTATTGTCGAACCGCTAGTTTACGGGGACGTAAACATACCAGCATCGGTTGTCAAGCGATGTTGGCGGGACAATCATAGATGCACAAATACATACATACGCACAGTTTCCGTCTACCAAATCCACTCACATGGCTTTGGTCGGCCCGAGGCTATAGTGTCGAAGGCACTGGCCCAAGGTGCCACGCAGTGGGACTGAACCACTAAACGGTCGGCCTTCAGCTCAGATTTGAAAACTTCCTCGACAACATAAAAACACAAACGCAAACAAGTTTGTATGTATATATGGAGTTAGTTTAAATTAATACATACAGAATAATATTCACTATTATTATATATACTTGTAATATATACATATGTATTCTCTGAGACACATATAAACAAAGGCATATATATATATATATATATATATATATATATAAAACACACACGCATATACAGATATATATATTAATAGATATATAGATAGATATATATATATACATACATATATGTATGTATATATATATGTGTGTATATATATGTATATAGATATATGAAAATATATACACACGCATGTATGAATATATATGCGTACATGTATATATATATATATATATATATATATATA
>NW_026413867.1:246-444 GCF_001194135.2 Octopus bimaculoides | reverse complement strand
TGTGTGTGTGTGTGTGTGTGTTGTGTGTGTATGTGTTTGAGTGGTAGTGTGTACATGCTTGTGTGTGTGTATGTGAGATACAGAGAGCTTGTGCATATGTATGTATGCATCTGTTTGTCCTGTGTTTTTACAGTATAGTTTCAAAAACATATAATCTGTGAGTGTGTGTGTATGTGTGTGTGTGTATGTGTGTGTGTG
>NW_026413867.1:0-236 GCF_001194135.2 Octopus bimaculoides | reverse complement strand
TGTGTGTGTATGTGTGTGTGTGTATGTGTGTGTGTGTTTCTTACTCTGTTTCTTACAACATAGTTTCAATAATACACTATGTATGCATGTGTATGTATATCTGTATGTATACTATGCAAGTATGTGTGAGTTTGTGTGTCTGTATATCTGTACTTGTGCAAATGTGTGTGTATGTGTGCATGTATATCCTGTGATCTTTTACAACATAACTTAAAAACTATATCGAATGTGTGTGT
>NW_026413866.1:0-476 GCF_001194135.2 Octopus bimaculoides | reverse complement strand
AAAGAAAACGATTCGGACTGAATAAAATTATAAATGACAGAAAAATAGTATGATGAAAATTTATTTAACTATAAGAAAATTCAAATATCACGACAAATTGTTTCGTAACTCATATCATGTAAAGATAAATCATTTAATAGTAAATAAATTACTTACATGTCAGCATTAATGCAAAATGCAAATCTTTCATCTGAGGACGTAGCTTAATTTCTGCCATGTTTTGAAAGATTTTTTGCATTTTGTTTTAATGCAGGCATGTAAGTAATTTATTTATTATCAAATACAATAATGTAAATTATCTTTACATGATTTAAGTTACGAAACATTGTCGTGATATTTGAATTTTCTTACAATTAAATAAATTTTCCTCAAACTGTTTCCCTGTCGTTTATAACCACACACACACACACACACACATACACACATACACACACACACGCACGCACGCACGCACACACATACACACACACACACAC
>NW_026413865.1:0-326 GCF_001194135.2 Octopus bimaculoides | reverse complement strand
GTTTATGCGCCACTAGGCACGCTGTTGCGTCGGCAGGTACAGATTTACGTTGTGGAGCTTATTTTTGTGGCCATTGTTTCGTACTTACGTGTTCAGGTTTCTTGTTACAGCCGCAAGTACATATTTATAGCAGCAGTGATGCACATGATGCCGCAGTTTCGTATAAACGGGCATCGGCTGGTATTTACGGCTTGGAATACGTAGTCGCGGCTTTGGACACGTTTTTGCGCCACTAGGCACGCTGTTGCGTCGCCGAGTACAGATTTACGCTGAGCAGCTTATTTTTGTCGCCATTGTTTTGTACTTACGTGTTCAGGTTTGTTGTT
>NW_026413864.1:397-810 GCF_001194135.2 Octopus bimaculoides | reverse complement strand
GCTGCGGTGATGTTGAGGCTCAACCTTGAAGAATTTTGTCAATAAATCTATCCCAATGCTTACTTTATTTTTAAAACTCAGGTCGCTTTCGCTGGAACCGCTAAGTTGTTGATAAATAAGAAAATAAATACTAGTTATCAACCTAGCATTTATTTGGTAGTTTGATAAATACTAGTTATCGCGCGCATGTATACATTTGCATTTACATACACACATATATGTATATACAATTGGCTTTCACACAATTTCCGTTTGGAAATTTAACTCACAAGTCATTGATCATCTCGGGGCTATATTGGAAGATATTTGCTCAAAGTACCACGCAGTGGGAATGTATCCGAACACATATAAGGGGAAAGTGAGATTTTTAACCGCTTCATCTCTCTCTCTTTCTCTCTCTCTCTCTCTCTCTC
>NW_026413864.1:0-387 GCF_001194135.2 Octopus bimaculoides | reverse complement strand
CTCTCTCTCTCTCTCTCTCTCTCTCTCTCTCTCTCTCTATCTATCTATCTATCAAAAACTGGAGGAGGGTAATGAACATGGCGTCGGCGGTAGCAGCGGTGGCAATCTTTTCCTATGTTTTATAACAGTACGAGTGTTCCAAACTCACAATCTTCTTCAGGGCAATACTGCAGGGATTCGGAAGACCAGAAACACTAGCGTTGCCGGAAGGCATCTATCAGCAATAGAAATATAATACCCTGCGTTCACAATGTATTCAGTATTGCATTGTACCTGTGGTCGGCTTGTGCTTCTAATTAAGAACCTAATTCTCACATATACATACATACAAACATACATACATACATATATATATATGTATACATACACACACACACACACACACAC
>NW_026413863.1:0-701 GCF_001194135.2 Octopus bimaculoides | reverse complement strand
AATACAGTGTACACTTAAACTCATAAGAGGTAGACAGTCAAATTCAGATAGATAGATAGATAGATAGATAGAGAGATAGATAGATAAATAGACATTTTCTTTTTATGCATGCTAATCCTAATACAGACATGCACTCACAGAAACAGGGTCACAAAGACACCCGCATTCATATGTTTATCTATCGATGCACCTATCAGACTATTGTCCAATTGCAAAATATTTTCAGTCAAACTGAAAACAGGAAGCAGAAAATTTAACATAGATTTTTAAATAAGCAACTACATATTTATAGCAATGGAAATGCAAAACGTAAGTGTATTTTAAGTAACTGCGCTGTAACATATTTAGCATTTCCATAAATCTCCTATAATAATGGGAAAACATTAATAACTCAGAGGATATCATCTTCCTAGTATTCCATTTATATGAAAGCTTTAGCTCGGAGAACTCAGTAACCTATCGGAAACGCATAGGTAAAAGTGAAATATAAATCAGAAATGTAATAAAATTTTACAATCAAATGTAGTATAATTAATTAGCTTGGAGCTGAAATTATTGTACATAAATACATCAATAAAATTATATCATATTTTGTATAATTTTTTTAGCTTTTTGACATGCATGTAGGAATTAATGAACATTATGCATTTACATTATGTGCATTTGTATTATATTTATATCTAGATTTAATACCATATATA
>NW_026413862.1:0-341 GCF_001194135.2 Octopus bimaculoides | reverse complement strand
GCGCTGTTTCAATTCCTCCACTACTACTTTCAGGCCCTTTCTTTCAATATCATACTTCTTGTTCAGTGCCCTGTATTTTTGTTCGCTTTTAAGCCCCCACCTCCACTCTCTTTTCGGCCTAACACAAAAATATCCTTCGAGAGCATATCTAACCCTGCCTGTATTCTTTTCCACCATCCACCATGGATCTTTTCTTTTGTCACTCCCATTATATATTTTTTTTCTTGACATCGACACCCACATTTTCTGCTACAATATTTGCTACCTTCATCAAATTATTTGCTTCTGTGATGTCTTTATAATAATAATAATAATAATAATAATAATAATAATAATAATAA
>NW_026413861.1:0-268 GCF_001194135.2 Octopus bimaculoides | reverse complement strand
ATCTATCTATCTATCTATCTATCTATCTATCTGTCTGTATGTATGTATGTGCGTGTGTGTATATATATATATGTATGTGTGTATGTGTGTGTGTGTATGTATACACAGACATGATATAGATAGATAGATAGATAGATAGATAGATAAATAGATGTGTGTGTGTGTGTACGTGTGTGTTTATATACTCTCTATCCATCTCTCCCTCCGTCCATCCACCCATCCATCCACCAATCCATTCATACATACATAAATACATACATACATACAT
>NW_026413860.1:0-242 GCF_001194135.2 Octopus bimaculoides | reverse complement strand
TATATACACACAAGTACATATAGGTATATACAAGTATATATATATATATATACAAATATATATATATATGTAGGGATATAAATATACATGTTTATAAATATACATGTTTATAAATATATACATGTAAATATATATGAATATATACAAATATATATGCATATATATATACACACACGTATATACATAAATATATACGCACATACATATATACTTATAGGTATATATATGTATTTATATACACG
>NW_026413859.1:0-327 GCF_001194135.2 Octopus bimaculoides | reverse complement strand
TTTGTTTTTGAAAGTAGTGGTTTTCTGATTTCAGCCCTCCCGTGAAATCCAGCTTTGTGCAGCTCTCGGCGAACAGTTTTTGCAGAAACTAAGTTCTCGAGGTGGTCATTAAGCTCTGCTGTAATTTTGGGAACTGTACTTTTGTAATCCTTTCTAACAATTCGCATAAGAGTCTGCCGGTCCCTATCTGAAAGTTTTGGTTTTCTTCTGGAGTTTTGTTTCGAAGAGGCGGTTTTTCCCTCTTTCTCAATGGCTGTCATTACTTTCGAGAGTGTACTTCTTATTTCTTTATTGCCCACAAGGGGCTAAACATAGAGGGGATATACA
>NW_026413858.1:0-464 GCF_001194135.2 Octopus bimaculoides | reverse complement strand
TCGAAAATATTTAAATGTACGGGTGACACTATGTACGCATGATACCCTTAGGTCTAATCTATTGTTAATCTGGTTGCTCTTGTCCTTATGCTTAAAGATCTCATATGTTTCCATAGAGCACAGCTCGCGTCCGTATCTACTATTTCTATAAGGCTGCACTTTCCTTATTATTTCCCATTTAAGGCTAAACTCGATCACACTTTCCTTCAGTTCCCAAATATTACTAGATGATGATGTACAATTAGCCTTATGCTTGAGTCTAAAATAGGAAAAATGGTTATAAATACGTTTTTTCATATTAACAGAACATCCTATATATAAAGTTACCAGTTATAGTTATGATTGTACATTCATAAATTATGTTTTGGGTAAGACATCAGCCTAATAACGGACAATGGAACCTAACTTTACAATTGTAACTAGGAGAATTACTACAATTAATATTATTGATATTCATATATATA
>NW_026413857.1:0-426 GCF_001194135.2 Octopus bimaculoides | reverse complement strand
TTTTACTGAATGATTGTGTACTTGCACGTGTATGCGTTTGAGAGAGCGAGCCAGTGGGAGAAAGGAATAGAGGTAGTTAAAAGTTTTCTTATGACGGTTTCTCTTCACTGCCTATTACTTCATTAGAAATCTACAGATGCACATACGCACATAATAGAGAAAAATGAAACAAATATGGACGACTTGCTCCAAAACACCACTGAGTGAGGAACACTTCTCAAAAATAACCTGCAGTTGTTTCCTTCAAAATTCCTACATGCTCGAAATGTACATACATCAAGGTATATTTGTAGAAAATTTCACGAAAAAATATTCATTTTCCTGGAAGTTAAGAGGAATTTAAGTGAAATTTCCGAAAATTGTCCCCCACCCCCTCCCAAAACACTTTCGCCGAAATTTTTTGTATATTTGGAATCTACATAATAA
>NW_026413856.1:0-579 GCF_001194135.2 Octopus bimaculoides | reverse complement strand
TCAGGACTGCAACGGTCTGGGTTTCAGAGGCCCACAACTTTTCAATATTCTCCCAAAGAGCCTGAGGGACCTACATAAAGTGGATGTAGGTCGTTTCAAATCAAAACCGGATCTCTTCCTGTCGAGAGTCTCAGATGAACCTACCACGCGGCAGGAGGCGCAAATGAGGGTAGCAACATCAAACTCCCTTATTCACTAAATGCCACATATCAGACGAGGCTCTCAGTAATAATGTAGCAAAACGGCGGAGCCCCAGCTTTGAGCTGAAACTGATAAAACAAAACATATGTTAAACACTTCAATTATGTTGCCGATTTAGTTCCATACTTAAACATATTGAAAGATTAATACTCCATTTTTTTTATGTTAAGACCGTCTGTTATATCATAGTTTTGTTCCCATAGTTTACAATATTCGAACGTATGTCGTGTTATTCTTTTACGTATTTCACTCAGTTGGGTGTGTCGATGCTGGGAATTTTGAGAGGTACAAAGTTCAATTTTCTGTAGAGGTTTGCAAAGCACTTTTATTCCATGCGCGCGTGTGCACACATACAAAAACACACCCACACACTCTCTC
>NW_026413855.1:0-207 GCF_001194135.2 Octopus bimaculoides | reverse complement strand
TACACACACACACAGACACACATATATATATATACAGTGGGCTTCTTTCAGTTTCTGTCTACCAAATCCACTTACAAGACTTTCATCGTTGCGAGGCTGCTATAATAAAAGACACTTGCCCAAGGCTCCACACAGTAGGACAGAACCTGGAATCATGTGATTGTGAAGCAAGATTCTTACCATACAGCCATGCCTATATATATATAT
>NW_026413854.1:0-343 GCF_001194135.2 Octopus bimaculoides | reverse complement strand
ATATATATATATATATATATATATACACACACACATATATACATGCATACATGTGTGTGTATATATATGTGTGTGTATGTATATATATATGTGTGTTTGTGTGTGTATATATATATATGCGTGTGTGTGTATATATATGTGTATATATATATGTATGTGTGTGTATATATATATATACCTATATACATATATAGATGTATATATATGTGTGTGTGTCTGTTTGTGCTTGTTTCCCCACCATCGCTTGAGAACCGATGTTGGTGTGTTTACATCCACATGAATTAGCAGTTCGACAAAAGAGACCGCTAGAATAAGTACCAGGCTTACAAAGAATAAGTCCTGG
>NW_026413853.1:0-312 GCF_001194135.2 Octopus bimaculoides | reverse complement strand
TATATATATACATATACATATATATATCCACATGCATGCATGTATATATGCTTACACATACACACACATATAAATGTTTAAATTTATATGGCTATATATATACCAATTTGTGTAAGTGCAGCAAAGCTAACAGTAGTGCCACAGCATGACCGCAGCACTCGAACTGAAGTTAGTAGAATAAAGTATGTATATATAATGCTGCATTTATGTAGATATAGTAATGTATGCATGTGTGTGTATGTATATGAATATATATATATACATATATATATAGTTCAAAAACACAAAAACAAAAAAACAAAAAAACAACAA
>NW_026413852.1:0-557 GCF_001194135.2 Octopus bimaculoides | reverse complement strand
TGTAAGGCAGGAAAGAATTGTATTAAGTATTTGGTGATTGACATACTATGAAGATGACAAGAAAGTGAATCAGATGCATCAGATCAGTTTGGATGCAAGAGACATGGAGCATTCTACTTTAGAAAAGTAGAGAGAAACAGTAAGGAGACACAGCACATCATTATCATTATCATCATCATTATAATTTAACATTCACATTCTATGCTGGCATGGGTTGACTGGTTTGATAAGTATCTAAGCCGGAGTACTGTCTTGAGCCTCAATGTCTACTTTAGCATAGTTTCTATAGCTGGATGTCCTTTCTAATGTCAACCACTTTACATTATGTACTGAAACTTATTTCAAGACACCAGCACAATGGTTGTAGTGTGTTAATGAGATAAGTCTTGCTGGTTTTTTATATTTTATTTTTATTTTGACATGGTCCAAAATGCTTTTTTATACAGTAACTGTACTGTCCCTGATATATGGGAAGGGGTTCATGAAATCTGTTTAGTGTAACATAATGTATACCTGAAAGAACACTGATATAACGTAATAAAGAGTCTGCGTCATGT
>NW_026413851.1:0-227 GCF_001194135.2 Octopus bimaculoides | reverse complement strand
ATATATATATATATATGTATATGTATATAAGTATATATATATATATGTATTTATAAATACATATATATGTATATATATCTATATACGTATATATACATATGTATATTCATATATATGTATATACATCTATACATATATATACATACACATATACATATATATGTATATATAGTTCAAATTTATAGAATATATATATATATATATATATATATATATATATATATATA
>NW_026413850.1:0-1415 GCF_001194135.2 Octopus bimaculoides | reverse complement strand
TGAGCGTCCAATAACACTGTACTTATTCCACGTCCTCGCGTTATTTTTTCGTGTTTTTTCTTGCTTGTTCATGTTTTGATTGATTATATACCGCTCCCTCACACGGACCCCGGCCTTCTGACTGATCTTGGAGATACCAATTCCTGGATATACCAGTTCCTGTTCATTCGGATTACGCTACTCTACTCTTGATTATATATATATATATATATATATATATATACACACAATACACACACACACACACACACACACACACACACACACACACACACACACACACACACACACACACACACACACATATATATATATATCAAGTAGACACTCCATAAAACATCGTTTTGTTTATTCTAGCTAGTAAAGGTTTATATTTTTTATTAATTGCTATTTTTATGTTTCATGTTCTAAATGTGACTGTTTAATCATGCCATGTACTAAAGAAGCCTTAGAACTGTTTGAATTTCAAAGAGGCCGTATGGTGGGTCATTTTGAAGATGGGCATAGTCTGCGTAAAATCGCAGAAAACCTTGGGATCCCGCTTTCTACAGTTAATAGAGCGATTGTGCAATTCACCAGAGAGGGGAAGGAGTTCACATCACCTCGTCCAGATCAATCAGGGCCCTCTGACAGGACCTTTCTCTGTGTTAAGACAATTGTGGAGGATAGTCCTCATTGCAAGGTCTTTGACATAGCAGAACAAGAGCAGCAATAAGGGAGCCACTTCGATCAGCCAACATCAAGCGGAAAAAAGATTGGGCCAGTGAGATGGTAGAAAGGCCTCTAGTATTTTGGCACACTGTCATATTCTCTGATGAGTCCAGATTTGTTGTATTTCCTGACAATGGTCGTGTGTGGGTCTGGAGACTCTATTTTCAAGAATTTGATATGAAACGATTGCAGCCAACAATGAAACATGGCAGCTATTCTGTGATCAAAGGGAGCAATTTGGAGCAACGGTTGATCAGAGCTGGTGGAGTGTGAGGGAAACATAAACTCAGATAAATATGTGTTCATATTGCAAAAAGGACTACTTCCAATCTTCTCCAGTGGTGAAATGATTAAAGAAGACTCTTTATTTATGGAAGATGTGGTTCCTTGTCACACGGCTAAAATGATCCTTTGGATGAGAATAGCATTAAAAAGCTTCCATTGCCAAGCCAGTCACCAGATATGAACCCTATGGAACATCTCTGGGACATAATGGACAGGACACTTCATAAAAAGAAAAAGAAAGCATCTTCAACGCCAGATTATTTGAGATTACTGTATGAAACTTGACAAGAAATTCTGCCAGAGAATATCCATCATCTGATCACTATCATGCCTAATAGGGTCTTTGCATTGAAAAATGCAAAGGGCATCTCTACTAAATATCAAATATTCACATTATAACAATTAATAAATAATTTGAA
>NW_026413849.1:0-283 GCF_001194135.2 Octopus bimaculoides | reverse complement strand
CCACAGATTTCACAATGAAATGGTTTCTCTCCAGTGTGAGTACGTTTGTGTATCTTTATGTAACCTTGATTAGAAAATGATTTTCCACATATTTCACAATCATATCGTTTTTCTCCAGTGTGAATAAACTGATGAATTCTTAAACTATTAAACAGTGAAAATGCTTTGCCACAGATTTCACAATGAAATGGTTTCTCTCCTGTGTGAACACGTTTGTGTATCTTTATGTAACCTTTATAAGAAAATGATTTTCCACATATTTCACAGTGAAATGGCTTCTCTC
>NW_026413848.1:0-242 GCF_001194135.2 Octopus bimaculoides | reverse complement strand
TAAATATAAATCCATATATATACATATATATTGATATAAATAAATATATAGATATTTATATATATATTTATAAATATTTATTTATAAGTATATATATATATATATATATATAAATATAACTAAACATATATAAATAAATATATATAACCTTGCAGCCCGGGTAAACCGTCATAGCACTTATCCAGCGTACCTAGACGTTTAGATCACATGTGAACTAAACCCTCGTATTTTGTGTGTGTGTG
>NW_026413847.1:0-504 GCF_001194135.2 Octopus bimaculoides | reverse complement strand
ACTCCTGCCCTAGAGTGGGGTCCTCCATTCATCTTGAATTCCTTCATAGCTCTTCTAATTCAACTTTTTGTCCAGTGTACAAACGGCGCTGAGTATCTAAGTAATGATACTATCCAAGTATTTACAGCCTTCCCTAGATTCGGAACATTTATCTTTGACTTCATTAGCTTCTGCACCTGCTGATGTAATCCTTCTCACTTTCAGTTTTCATTTCTATAGTTTTTACTTTGTCAGATTCTAATATTCCCAGATACTCATAACTCTTTCCTCCTTTCAAGGATATTAATGTCTCACCATCTAGTAATTAGATGCCTTCCCTGTTGAATACCTGTCCCTTTCATATGACTAATATTGCATACGTATTTATGCCAAACTTCATGCCTGTATTATTGCTCATTTTCATTCGTACTAAAAAAACTTCAGATCATCTACGTAGAGAAAATGGTTAATCTTTTCCTTACTACTTCTGAACTGACACCCACACTTTGTCTTCCTTAATATTAA
>NW_026413846.1:0-220 GCF_001194135.2 Octopus bimaculoides | reverse complement strand
TGTATGCATGCATGCATGTATGTATGTATGCATGTATGTATGCATGCATGTGTGTGTACATGTGTATGTATGCATGTATATATGCACAGGGATGTGGAAATACCTGGGTTGGTGTCCAGGTACATGGTTGGCTCACTGGTAGTGGGTGGCCCCTCTTTTGTTGTCACAATATCTCTCTAGGAGAGGGAAACTCTGAGAGAAAACCTGCGACACTGACAAT
>NW_026413845.1:0-348 GCF_001194135.2 Octopus bimaculoides | reverse complement strand
TATATATACATATATATATATATATATACACACACTCACACACACATTCACACACGTTCACACACACATACACACACAAACACACACAGATACACGTGTACCCTTAATGTAGTTCTGAGGGAGATCCAGCGTGGCAGAATGTGACAAGGCTGACCTTTTGGATCACAGGTACAACTCATTGTTGCCAGCTGGGTGGAACGGAAGCAAAGTGAAATAAAGTACCTTGCTCAAGGAGACAATGCGAATCGAACGTGAGCCGAAATCCTAACTACTAAGTCACGTATATATATATATATATGTAGTTAATGAAAAAAAAAAACAAGAAAAAACACAAAAAAAAAACAACTT
>NW_026413844.1:0-235 GCF_001194135.2 Octopus bimaculoides | reverse complement strand
ATATATATATATACACGCAAGTACATTTATATACATACATATATATATGTAAGTATGTATATACATATGCATACATACATGCATGCATATATATATATAATTTTATATATATATATATATTTATATATATAATATAGATGTACATGTAAATTATATATATATATATAATATAGATGTACATGTAAATATATATACATGTATATATATACATATATATACACACATATATATACAT
>NW_026413843.1:0-318 GCF_001194135.2 Octopus bimaculoides | reverse complement strand
AATAATAATAATAATAATCCTTTCCACTAAAGGCACAAGGCCTGAAATTTCGTGGAGGGGGATAGTCGATTACATCGACTTCGGTGTTTCACTGGTACTTAATTTATCGACCCTAAAGGGACGAAAGTCAAAATCGACACCGGCAGAATTTGAATTCAGAACGTAAGGACGGACGAAATACCACAAAGTATTTTGCCCGGTGCTATAATTATGTAATTATTGTTCTGAAAGGTTCTACCAGTTCGCCGCCTTAATAATAATAACAATAATCTTAATAATAATAATAATAATAATAATAATGATAATAATAATAATAAT
>NW_026413842.1:0-332 GCF_001194135.2 Octopus bimaculoides | reverse complement strand
GAACGTACTCTAGAATAGTCTCTTCCTGAGTAGTGGATCAACCCAATACATATATATATATAAGAGACAAGGTGTACGTACGCTGCTATATATATATATGCATAAATAATACAGAATGGGACAAGGACGCAAAACATCCAGACAGTTAGGTGATACAAGAAAGGGACAAAACATCCAGATAGACGATACAAGGAAACAAGGACAGGTCATTCGGAGTTTTCTTTCCTCAGTCGAGATCCAGATTATCTTTGCAATTTCGGCTGGTTATTCTCGATATTACTCATATATATATTTTATTTAAAAGCAGCAGAAATATAACAAAAGACTGTTAC
>NW_026413841.1:0-270 GCF_001194135.2 Octopus bimaculoides | reverse complement strand
CATACACACACACACACACACACACACACACACACATACATACCCCGCACATCTATATTCTGGAGTTTTGCCTGTGCGTTTACATGGTCATCAGAGAAGTTATGCCACTATGAATGCACACGCGAATCTCCAGAGCTGCAAGAGACTGACTCGGCCATAATAAAGATACTATTAATCTCTACTGTGTTATTGAGTATTTTCTTCGACAGTCAACAACAAGAACAACACACGCGTGTATACACACACACACACACACACACACACACACAC
>NW_026413840.1:0-236 GCF_001194135.2 Octopus bimaculoides | reverse complement strand
AATAGAAAGATTGGTTCGGAAACATATCGGAAGTTGTGTGGACGATTTGGAGAATTCAGTATATGTATAGTATAGCGTAATAGCGAGATAGTAAAGACTGGTGATATATGATATAGATAAAAGGCAGTCGTTTGTGTGGGTTGATGTGGCTGGAGAGGGTAGAAGTGTGATCACAGCTGCTGGTTATGGCAGTGCTGTAAAAGGTAGGAAAATGTCTTACGTGAAGTGCAATTCTA
>NW_026413839.1:0-300 GCF_001194135.2 Octopus bimaculoides | reverse complement strand
TGTGTACATGTGTATATATTTGCGTGTGTACATGTGTATATATTTGCATGTGTACATGTGTATGTATTTGTATGTGTACATGTGCATGTATTTGCGTGTGTATATGGGCATAGTGCATATAGGTATATATATGTCTGTGAGTATATATATATATATATATATATATATATATATTTATGTAATGCATTCCTCTTTATTTATCTATCTCCCTACCCCCCTCCAATATTTTTTATATTTGTGTTTGTGTGTACATATCTACGCCCTTGTTGCCTACAATAAGAAAACATAAACTGCAAAATA
>NW_026413838.1:0-343 GCF_001194135.2 Octopus bimaculoides | reverse complement strand
TATATATATATATGTATATATGCGTATATATATGTATATGTATATATATGCATGTATATTTATATATATATATGCATAAATATAGCTATATGTATATATATATATACATATACATATATATATATATACATATGAATATATATATATGTATTGACATATATACATATTCATATATATATATGTATATATATATATGTGTGATATATATTTATATATATACAAGTATATATATATATGTATATGTATATATATTTTTATATATTTATATATATATCTATGTTTATGTATATATGTATCTATGTACATGTTCATATATGTATACATGTATATATACATATATATA
>NW_026413837.1:0-314 GCF_001194135.2 Octopus bimaculoides | reverse complement strand
AATAAATTGATAAATATTTACCCTTTTAATTTGTAATAATTATTCACTCCCTGCTAGTAAACGCAAAGCTTCTGTGGTATTGTTTGTAACGCACATGGTAATTTCTTGAGGAGGAAGTAGTGGAAGTAGTGGAATGACTGGCCGAGGTAAGTTCGGTTATGCTTTCAGATTGTGTCGAGGCATGATGTTCACTCGTTCATACTTGCGCGGTTTGCTAACATAGTCGAATGTACTACTGGAATATCATACCGATGACGGAAATTAAATTTTATCATTCATAATCCAGAAACGCGTCTATGATTAACTTTAAATGG
>NW_026413836.1:0-233 GCF_001194135.2 Octopus bimaculoides | reverse complement strand
ATATACACGACAGGTTTGTTTCAGTTTGTAACTACGAAATCCACTTACACGGATTTGGTCTGCCCGAGGCTATAGTAGACGACATTTGCCCAAAGTGTTATGCAGTGCGACTAAACCCAGAACCATGTGGTTAGGATGCAAGTTTCTTACCACACAGTCACGAATACGCCTGTATTTATGTACGAACGTATGTATGCATATACACACACACACACACACACACACATATATAT
>NW_026413835.1:1793-2412 GCF_001194135.2 Octopus bimaculoides | reverse complement strand
ACCACCACTTCACAATCGGTATTGATGTGTTTACGTCTCCATAACCTAGCGGTTCAGCAAGGTGGGATAGAATAAGTAGCAAGCTTTAAAAAATAACAAGTGCGGTTGAATCATTCGACAAAAAATTCTTCAAGGCGTGTATATATATATGTGTGTGCGTGTGTGTGTATATAAATATATATATAAATTTGTAAACGAACCCAAATAATATGGAGAAGAGCGACACACATTTTTAAAAAATAATAACTATAACTATATATTATTTATGTAATAATATATGCTCCATTTAAAGCGATTAAACCCAAGTAACTGAGTGAAAAATGATGGGCCGAACCAAGGGGAATTCAACATGATATCAATGCTTACATTGTTTCGTCGTATGCACCGAATTCAGCCGCATAACCCATACATACATGTAACCTCGTGGGCATCGGTACCATTTTCCTCTTTCTCCGTTTTTCCATTCTCCGAACTTTCCATCTTTCCGACGAAGGGCTCCGCCCGAAACGTCATACACTCTCTCTTTCCCTTCCCGAGCGTCCAATAACACTATCCGTATCACGTCCTCACTTTGTTGTTTTTTGTTATTGTTTTTTTGTGTTTTTTTTAACCTATATAT
>NW_026413834.1:0-392 GCF_001194135.2 Octopus bimaculoides | reverse complement strand
AGGTATATATGCATGCATGCACATAAACATATGTGTTTATATACACATATGCATATAAGAATGAACATGCATATATGTATATATATGTATGTGTGGGTATGTATGTATTTATACATGCATGCAAATTTGAATCTCTGTATATTGAAACAAACATTCGATGTATATTTAGGTATTATAGAAATCCGGCTGTAATACTTAGTCAATAAACATTAACACATACATAAATACACACACACGCACACATATGCACACATTCGCACACAAACACATGCACGCATGTATATATATACGCACATATGTATGCATGTTTGTATGTACGCATACTTGTATACATACACATGCATATACACATATACACGCTCTCGCATGTACACATACACATGCTTACTCAC
>NW_026413833.1:0-213 GCF_001194135.2 Octopus bimaculoides | reverse complement strand
GCCCGGCATCAATGCCACGACATCACAACTAGTGATCAGCTCTGCCACACCCAGCCTTCTCACTTTCACATACAGAACTTTTCCTAGTGTACTAAAGAACTGGTATAATTGCTCACGTGTTATTGACTCTCTTTCCATCTGCTGTAATAATACACATACACACACATGTATCACTCACATACATACTTTTCTTTGTACGACGACCTGTCTTTG
>NW_026413832.1:0-608 GCF_001194135.2 Octopus bimaculoides | reverse complement strand
ACGGCCACGCTCCAAATGGTGTATTTTATGTGCCACCTACACAGGAGCCAGTTCTGCGGCACTGGCAACAATCTCGCTCGAATGTCTTTACACGTGTCATCTGGCGCAAGTGCCAGGAAGGCGATGCTGGGCACAGGTGCCATTGACGGTTTCGCTTTCGCTTGCCCCAATAGGTCTTCGCAAGCCGAGTTTCATTTCCAATGAAGGAGACGACGTTGGCATGGGTGCCAGTCGTATTTATTTCGATTTCACTTGCCTCAACAGGTCTTAAATTATTATTATTATATATGAGATACAAACTTTGATTACAAAGAGAGGTAAGTCCAACAAACTCACTGTTTCATCAGTTGAATGTAGTGTTTATTAAAATCTTAACAGTAAATTCCTGTGTTTATATGTTTATTATGCAGACAATAGTGTTTGCTGAGATTTATTTAAAATACTGGATTTGCTACTTTACTTTAATTACTTTGTCAACCCTGATTGCTTAAGCTAATTGGTGCTCGTAATGTCTTGATACTTGTATGCATTTAAGTATAAGAATTAAAGAAGAAATTAGGAGGCGCAATGGCCCAGTGGTTAGGGCAGCGGACTCGCGGTCATGGGAT
>NW_026413831.1:0-488 GCF_001194135.2 Octopus bimaculoides | reverse complement strand
GAGACTGAAGATGGAAACTTATCACCAGTATCAAAGCATAAAAAGCATTCCAAATGCTCTGAAATCATGAGAACACCTGAATTTATCCAGCAAGTTCAACAGAGCATTGATTACAATCCCAGAAAGTTCACGAGGTCAATTGCAAAAGACCTCCATGTGTCAGAAGGAACAGTCAGGAATATTGTCCACAAAGACATCAGATATAAGTCTTATATGATGAGGAAAAGTCAATTTGTCCAAAACAAGCAAAAGAAAATCACATCAGATCTAAAAGGTTCTTGAACAAACTGAAAAATGCAGTAGAAGATTTGATTTGGTTTTTCTCAAACGAGAAAAACTTCATCCAAGATCAAGAAGTTAACAGAAGAAATGACAGATGGTTGTGTGTAGACCCTTCTGAAGTTCCAAGTGTTAGGCATTCAAAATTTCCTGCAACTATCATGGTTTTAGGGGTTGTCAGCAATGAATGACATGTGATGCCTCCTTAC
>NW_026413830.1:0-234 GCF_001194135.2 Octopus bimaculoides | reverse complement strand
CAGTCACCTTTCTCACCAGAGCCATTGCTTTCTCATTCGGGTGTGATAGAAATATAGCAACCAAACAGAAATTGGAACGTGACTTCATTATGTTTTGTAATATATAGAAAGCTGTTCTCTATAATATTCTCATCTATATAATATATTGTTATATATAGAAAGTTGCTTTCTATAATATATTGTTCGCTCTAATATACTGTTCTATAAAGTATAATGTTCTTTGTATTTTGTTAT
>NW_026413829.1:0-695 GCF_001194135.2 Octopus bimaculoides | reverse complement strand
GAAAATAGGACAGGCGTGCAAATCAAGTAATATTTCTTTATACATAAATCGTGGATTATTTTTAATATTTTACTTGTTTCAGTCATTGTACTTTGGCCATGCTGCAGCACCACCCTAAAGAGATTACACGAGCAAGTCCACCGACGTACATCTTTTATTTTATATCCAGTACTTACCCTATCGCCTCCTTTAGCCGAACTGTTAAGTTACGTAGACGTAAACAAATCTCACCAGCATATATATATCACTGCTACATTATATTTCGCTCTGTTTATAATTAGGTCACCTTAGAATATACTTAAGAGCATGGAAATCATAATTCAATTGACACGCCCTCGCTCCTTTCATTAAAAAATATAACATATCAACATCTTCTGAAAGCCAAATATCTATGAATTACCCACACTGTCTTGAGGAAGCCACGACTATTGGTAATATGAGGCCCTTTCGTCAGCTAGTGATGTGTTTACATACCACATGCTGAAAAACAGTTTGTTAGCATCTCACCGATTGAAGAGGATCTCTTATGTTCATTTGTTTGGCAACCGCTAAAATCCGTTATTAATCATATTGTAATAACCGCGATTAATTCCACATTTTATCAATGATTTTATATCTATTTTAATACATAAATATATTCAGTATTGTTATTGATTCGATACGTCAAATATTACAATTACGTCTTTGATTTAGTT
>NW_026413828.1:0-273 GCF_001194135.2 Octopus bimaculoides | reverse complement strand
AGACACTTGCCCAAGGTGCCACGCAGTGGGACTGAACCCGGAACTATGAGTTTGGGAAGCAAGCTTCTTACCACACAGCCACGCCTATACATACATACATGCATACATACATGCATACACACACACAGACTCATACACACATACATACATCCACACACATACATCCACACAATACATACATACATATAAATATACATACATGCATACACACACACTCACACACACATACATACATATATACATACATACATACATACATACATATAAACATAC
>NW_026413827.1:0-306 GCF_001194135.2 Octopus bimaculoides | reverse complement strand
CTCTCACACACACACACACACACACACACACACACACATACTGGCTGTCGACTCGATATAAAGAATAACCACGTTTTTCACCCACTTCCTCTTGTCTTTTGAAATGGAGTGCTACCTGTCGTGGCCCTTTTCGTTGAGGAAAACCTAGAGCAGTATGGTAAGGTCAAGATTTCATCTCTCACCGACTTACAGAACTTCCATAGGGGACAAAAGCGCATGGCTGACCGCAGAAATATAACAGCTTCTGCCTATTCTATATGTTCTGATTTCTCTCAAGGATAGTAGAACTATGGAAGTGGCGATATT
>NW_026413826.1:0-238 GCF_001194135.2 Octopus bimaculoides | reverse complement strand
ATATATATATATGTGTGTGTATGTGTATGTATATTGTTTTAAGCAAATGGTTCTGAGTACTTTGGCATTACTCTCGGCTGCTGCCTGGCTTAGTCTCTGGGTTCCTGACAACTTCATCCTCTGGCTATATCAACGTCGTTGGTCGAATGCTTTTAGTCCAAAGAAATTCCATTAGAATATCGGATATCAATCGATCATGGTAAAGAACCTTGCATTACCGCCACCACCGCGGCCAAAA
>NW_026413825.1:0-594 GCF_001194135.2 Octopus bimaculoides | reverse complement strand
ATGTATGTATATATACATATATATATTCATATATATACATATATATATATATGTCAACACACATATGTGCTTATATATATATATATATTTAATATATTTGTACACGTACATGTGTGAATACACACACACACACACACATGTATTTCAATAATATGTATTTGTTAACGTGTATCCTCATATTGCTCTGTGTGTGCTTGCATGTTTATGTATGTGTGTATGTTTTAAAGTATCGAAAGTAGCTTATTACAAGGAATTACTATTTCTGTTAAAGAACTAGAATCTAGGTCGATGAGGATTTTATATTTTAGCAATATTTATTTTTCCATTTGCAATGTGTTTCATATTTATTTCTGAAAGAATAATTGAATTAATGTCAAAACTGCATTGTCTGGCCTTAAGTAATTTGTAGAGCTGAAAGGTTTCTAAATTTCCGTTCCACTTAAAAATGTATTTCCTTTATCATCATATTTGGTTTTGCTAATGATACATTCTCTCATTTCGGTACATATATATAATACGATGTTTGTGAAACTAAATCGAGCACGCACGCACATCTATCTATCTATCTATCTATCTATCTATCTATCTATCTAT
>NW_026413824.1:0-571 GCF_001194135.2 Octopus bimaculoides | reverse complement strand
GGCTATAGTAGAAGACACTTGCGCAAGATGCCACGCAGTGGAACTGAACCTGGAACCATGTTGTTGGTAAGCAAGTTACTTTCCACACAGCCACTCCTGCAGTTAATTATGATTTTATTCAGCATATTGCCCTCATAGGTCCATGCACTTATTGCAACAGTCATTCAGTTTTTCTAATCCCCGTAAAAGAACTCGGTAAAGTTGGGCCTCCAACCGGGCCTTTCGCGAAGCCCTTAAAACCAGGAATATTTTAGAACCTTCTCGTATATGATGCGTTTATGAATACGAGTTAAAAGAGAACTGTTAATAGAATGGCCCACGAGAATCGAACCCTATGTCTGTCGAATGCCAGAATACTGCAGGCGTCTGGTATTCTACACACGTTTCGATTGCCTTAGTTCACTATCTTAGTTCATGCGAACAACAACGACTATTACAACACTAACATCAACATCAACCGCAGTAGCAGCAACGATCACAACCGTATGATCATCATTATTATTATTATCATCATCATCATAAATATTATTATCATTATTATTATTATTATTATTATTATTATCATTATTAT
>NW_026413823.1:625-943 GCF_001194135.2 Octopus bimaculoides | reverse complement strand
TTAATGTGTAGCATTTCAGAAGTTGTGTTATTAAGTAATGGGCCGGTCTGGGTGTCAGATTTGCAGATTGGCCGTAGATATATATATTATTTTATTCTTTTATTCTTATATTCTTGTTTCGGTCATTTGACTGCGGCCATGCTGGAGCACCGCCTCTAGTCGAACAAATCGACCCCAGGACTTTTTCTTTGCAAGCCTAGTACTTATTATATCGGTTTCTTTTGCCGTAAACACACGAACATTGGTTGTCAACCGATGGTGGGGTGACAGATACAGTCACACACACACACACACACACACACACACATATATATTTAT
>NW_026413823.1:0-615 GCF_001194135.2 Octopus bimaculoides | reverse complement strand
TTGGTTGTCAACCGATGGTGGGGTGACAGATACAGTCACACACACACACACACACACACACACACACATATATATTTATATTGTGAATCCAAACAAAGAACAACAAACAAGAAAAAAACAATAACGCGAGGACGTGGTACAAGTACTGTATTATCAGACGCTCAGGAAAGGAAGGAAAGAGGATTTAACGTTTCGAGGAAAACTCTTCTTCAGAAATAGAGGAAAGTCCAAAGGAAGGGAAGACGGAGGAAGAAAATCCCCAATGGTACACACGTGGTTATATATATACGACGGGCTTCTTTCAGTTTTCGTCTACCAAATCCACTCGCAAAGCTTTGGTCGGCTCGAGGTTATGGTCGGAGACACTTGCCCAAGGTGCCACGCAGTGGGACTGAACCCGGAACCATGTGGCTGGAAAGCAAGCTTCTTACCACACAGCCACTCCTGCGCCTTTCCTTTACTAACATTTTTCTCAACGCTTTGCCCGACCATTTTAATGTACATATACGTAATATCAAACTTTAGTAATTTTGATCCGAGTTCTAGTTTGACACGAGCGACTTCTTAACCGTAGCACCGCTCTACTGTAACCGAATGCTATAAGCACTGATAGTA
>NW_026413822.1:0-264 GCF_001194135.2 Octopus bimaculoides | reverse complement strand
TATATATATTTATATATATATACATATATATGTATGTATGTATGTGTTCTTTTATACTTTTATTTGTTTGTCATTTGACTGCGGCCATGCTGGAGCACCGACTTTAGTCAAACAAATCGACCCCAGGACATATTCTTTGTAAGCCTGGTATTTATTCTATCGGTCTCCTTTGCCGAACCGAAGTTATGGTGACGTAAACACACCAACATCGAATATTAAGCGATGGTGGAGGGATAAACATAGACTCACAAACATATATATCTA
>NW_026413821.1:0-207 GCF_001194135.2 Octopus bimaculoides | reverse complement strand
TTTCTCCCCTCCCCATTTTTTCACACATGCATACGTCAAGATCACCAGCACTCTCTCTCTCTCACACACACACAGCTCCTCGTTCTTCCCCCTTTTGTTATCTCCCCCTTTTCTTAGCTCTCCTGTGTGAACTGTCTACACTTCCTGTACGCAGAAACCATGATAGATCGTTGACCAAAGACTATTCAATTCTTTTTCTCCGTGTTT
>NW_026413820.1:0-428 GCF_001194135.2 Octopus bimaculoides | reverse complement strand
ATACATACATACATACATACATACATGCATGCATACATACGCACATACATACTTATATGCATGCATACGTACATATATGCATACGTACGTACGTACATACATGTATGCATATATACATGTATGCATACATACGTACATACATCCATATATATATTATATATATACATTCTTACAAGCATACATACACGTTTATACATGCATATATATATACAGGATATATGTATGTATGTATGCATAGATATGTATATACATACGTATGTACATACACACGTCTATATATATTTTTAGACGGTAGACCATGTTGGACCAATGAACTCAACACGTTGTTCTTTTCTTTTTTCATTCTCTCTATTTATTTTCTCTTATTCGTTTCTCTGGAAGAGTGTAGGCTCGAAGCGTAAAAGAATTTTCCATTTTACCCGAGTGTC
>NW_026413819.1:0-354 GCF_001194135.2 Octopus bimaculoides | reverse complement strand
TATATATATATATAATATATGCATGCATAATATATACATATGATGAGTGAACAAGTGAAAGAGAGTAGCACTTAACAGATTTATTTGGAACTATATGTATTTAATAGCAGTTTGACTTAGTTCTACATTACTCAAAGTTTTGTGGGTGTAGATGCAACACTCAGTAATGTGGAACTGAGTCAAACTGTTATCAAATATGTACATCAACATCATCATCAATTTAACATCCATTTTCTAGGTTCACATGGGTCAGACTGAATTCATTGAGACATATAAATATGTGTGTGTGTGTGTGTATACACACATATATACATATATATATATGTATACTCTTTTACTCTTTTACTTGTTTCA
>NW_026413818.1:0-314 GCF_001194135.2 Octopus bimaculoides | reverse complement strand
GTCTTAATCAGAGTTTATATTTAAAAGTAATTGACTTGCCACCAGTTTTAAATACGTGTAAATTATTTCGGAAAGACAGTCAATTCTTGATTGCCTGATATTGAAGTTTCCTTGAGATAAACTGTTATCTCTCTTTTAGTTGACTAAAGAAATATAAATTTTCATTAGAACTATCGCAATCGGTGTTTAAATAAGAATTACTAACAGTCAGTAGTTAGATTATTGGAGATATATGGTGCCATGGGAATTGGATGTACAGGATATTTCTTGAAAAGATTAACGCCAACACCCTTTATATATGTGTGTGCGTGTGC
>NW_026413817.1:0-298 GCF_001194135.2 Octopus bimaculoides | reverse complement strand
ATGATTTTTAGCCGACACTCAGTCCAGGTAGATGTGATCGCTGTCTATATATCTAGGCTATATTAATGGACGGGAAAATAAGAATTAGCTGGACCAGCCTATCCCTTCTGTCAGAATATTGTTTATATTGAAAATGTGGTAACATAAGACTCTATGCAGAGTGTTCGCTAAAACTAAACTAATATAGTCGGCTGTAATATCTAGCATTGAATCAAAATGTTGTTAACGCACCCAATGTATGCATTCATACATACCTAGGTACGTATGTATGCGCTTGTTTATATATATTTAATGTATG
>NW_026413816.1:0-207 GCF_001194135.2 Octopus bimaculoides | reverse complement strand
TATATATATATATATATATATATATATGTATGTATGTATGTATCTATGTAAATATATAAACAAATATAAGTACATATATGTATATATGTGCATATATATGTATATATATACATATATATATGTGTGTGTGTATATATGTATGTATTGTGTTTGTATATGTTATATATATATGTGTGTGTGTGTGTGTGTGTGTGCGTGTGTGTATGT
>NW_026413815.1:0-398 GCF_001194135.2 Octopus bimaculoides | reverse complement strand
CCCACAGGTAACACTACTAGGGGTCAGATTAGACCAGGGAACAATAGGGGTTAAGAGGTGGGTTGATTTTTTTCACTTATACACACAAATTCCCTCACACACATATATCCACATACATCTGCATATATACACACAAACACTTATACACACACAATCACACTTACATATACATACATACACAGAAATACAGACTTACACACACACATCCATATATCTACACATACACATTTATCCACATACATCTACACACACAGACACACACACTCACATACACATACATTCACACAGAAGTACACACTTACATACACACACACGCACGCACACGCACTCATACACATACACACTCACACACACACACTCTCTCTCACGCATACACTCACACACACGCACTTACACAT
>NW_026413814.1:0-345 GCF_001194135.2 Octopus bimaculoides | reverse complement strand
ACTGTGGTTGATTCGTTCGACTAGAATTCTTCATGGATGTACCCCAGCATGACCGCTGTCTAATGATTAAAACAAGTAAAAGATATGTTGTATGATAGAAATAGCAGCCGAATTTCCATAAATTGTATACTACCGTTTTGAAAAAGGAAGTACCACTCGCGTAATGTAATCCTACAAATAGAAAGCATCGACGGGTTTATCGTGGCCTCTGATCTAAAGACATACAACGAACTTCGCCGAAAACCAACACGGTACGAAGCAACCACAATGGTTATTTCAACGACACCACATATGTTTTTGTGGTAGTCATGGATGGAAAACAATTTGTCTGATGTTAATTTAATT
>NW_026413813.1:0-241 GCF_001194135.2 Octopus bimaculoides | reverse complement strand
GGCAGTGCTCCAGCATGGCCACAGTCTAATGACTGAAACAAATAAAAGATTTATTTTTATATTCTTATTATCCATTATATCATCGAACTGTTTTGTATTCCCACTCTACTGTATTATACCTCGATAATGAATCATTCTCTCTCTGACGAAGGGATCTGCCCAAAGCTTTCGAACTTTTTTCTTCGCGGCGTAAAATTCATTCCATCGTTTGAATTATATGTATTATCTCTGTTTGATAAAA
>NW_026413812.1:0-460 GCF_001194135.2 Octopus bimaculoides | reverse complement strand
CGTTCGATAACTGAACTCCTCGATAGTTCGATTAACGAACAAAAGCGCTAATTAGGAATAAAGAACCTTAAAGGATGTGCTCCAGTATTGCCGCAGAGCAATGATTGAAACAAACAAAAGAATATGACAGATATATGTGTGTGCGCGTATGTGTGCGTGTGTGTGTACGTATGTGTGCGCGTGCACGCGTGTGTGTATAACTGAATGTATGTATGTACGCATCTTTGTATAAGTGGACGTGTGTGTATATGTATATTCTACATTTATCTCAACGAAAGCCTTGAACGATTTCATCTATATTTGCGATGTTTTTTTTTACTCAGAGATTTTCTACAGTTTTCCAAAATAGTTCGATATCGACATATATTTTCCGCTTTGATTATATTTTGGCCCTCAAGTGCAAAGAGATATCGAAGTTGAGCAGCACGACTTGCTCAGGCGGTGATTTTGGTATAAAAAA
>NW_026413811.1:200-374 GCF_001194135.2 Octopus bimaculoides | reverse complement strand
CTCACGTGTTATTTACTGACTCTCTTTCTATTTGCTGTAATAATTCACATCCACATGCATGTATCACTCGCATACACACTTTTCTTTGTATGACGGCCTGTCTTTGATTATGTTCTTATATGTCGCATTCACACTCTCACACAGACATACATCTTTAACGCTACAATAAATATT
>NW_026413811.1:0-190 GCF_001194135.2 Octopus bimaculoides | reverse complement strand
CATTCACACTCTCACACAGACATACATCTTTAACGCTACAATAAATATTTCTGTTATTCATCTTATACGGTTGTGGTCTTTCATTACTGGTCATCTATGTTATCGTAGCATAACATACTATGTATATTATCAATTGATAGATATTTTTGTGTTCGACCGTGTGACACGTTTAAATAAAAGGAGTCCTCTG
>NW_026413810.1:146-294 GCF_001194135.2 Octopus bimaculoides | reverse complement strand
TTTAGTTTCAGGTTTAATATCAACCTCTGTCATTTCAATTTCAGTCACTAATTTTTCTGGTTTACCAATTTCAATTGTAGTAACCTCTGTTTTCTCATCAGGTTTATCAGAAGTCTCAAGTTGGATAGCGACTTCCTCTTTTGTTTCA
>NW_026413810.1:0-136 GCF_001194135.2 Octopus bimaculoides | reverse complement strand
GTTTCAGGTTTGATATCTACCTCTGTCTTTTCAATTTCAGTGACTACTTTTTCCGGTTTAATAATTTCAATTGTAGTAACCTCTGCTTTCTCAATAGATTTATCAGAAATCTCAAGTTGGATAGCGACTTCCTCTT
>NW_026413809.1:0-526 GCF_001194135.2 Octopus bimaculoides | reverse complement strand
TTTCTTTTCCTGCGTTTTACCTCCTCATTCTGTTGTCTGTTCTGCTCGAAAGTGCTGGCTCCATTGAGGATAGCAGTCTTCCAGGCTGTCTTATCCATGGCAATCGATTCCCATGTGGATGGCTAGATGTTAGTTGGAACTAGGGTCAGTTTTAGCTGGTCTTTAAAGGGGAATTTCGGGCCTCCTCTGGGTCTTGTTCCAGTTGCAAGTTCTCGGTAGAGCATGATCCTCAGAAGACGAGAGGGCTCCATACGCTGGGCGTGACCTGCCCAGCAGAGACGATGGCGAAGAATGGTGGCTTCGACGCTTGGTAGTGAGGCGCGGCGAAGAATCTCATTGTTGGTAATATGATCTTGCCATCGAATATTGAAGATCTGTCGTAGCTTGGATTGCTGGAAGTATTCAAGGCACTTGAAAGTCACGGCGGTACAGCTTCTAAGTCTCACAAACGTAGAGAAGAGTTGACATGACAATAGCACGGAAGATCATGATCTTTGTCCAGATGGTCAGTGCGTAATTGAAGATA
>NW_026413808.1:0-397 GCF_001194135.2 Octopus bimaculoides | reverse complement strand
TGTTACCACACCACCATCTCAGTTCTAGTAATCAAAACCACAGTCTCGCGAGTCATGAGTGCAACACTTTAGTGCAACACTAGGCTACGCGCTTTGGTATGTATGTATATATGTATGTATGTATGTATGTATGCATTTATGTGTGTATATATATGTATGTATTCTTTTTTCTTGTTTCAGTCATTTGACTGCAGCCATACTGGAGCACCGACTTTTAGGCGAATAGATCGACCCCAGGACTTATTCTCTGTAAACATAGTACTTATTCTATCGGTCTCTTTTGCCGAATCGCTAAATTACGGGAACGTAAACACTGCGATGGTGGGGCGACAAACACTGGCACACAAATACATACGTACATACATACATCCACACACACACACACACACACACACAG
>NW_026413807.1:0-416 GCF_001194135.2 Octopus bimaculoides | reverse complement strand
CAACAACAATTACGTGCGAAAATATTGTCGAAGACAAAAACAACACGAACAATAAAGCGAAAACTGTATTATTGATCTACTTAACCTGGAAGAATAGAATTACAGGTCATCGACAGACAGGCCCGGTCATGAATTTTCTTAAGGTATAAATGTTAATCAAGGTAACATTACTAATCACGTTCCATACCCCCACAACCCCCACCTAACCGAGGTGGTATATATATATTTTTTTAAATAATTTGCTGTACACCCCGTTTCCACCATTGTATCTAGGTTGTTCTAGATCGTCTTTATCATTAATTATAAGTTATTGTATTGTCATCGTTACCGTCATCGCTGACATCATTGTCGTTGTTTGTCGTCGCTGTCATCACCGTCCAGCAACGTTAAGATGACCCACACCTTTCATAGGTAGA
>NW_026413806.1:0-219 GCF_001194135.2 Octopus bimaculoides | reverse complement strand
TTATATTTTACTATCCTCCCATAGACTGGACCAATTTCTTTGTGTTTCATCTAATTTACAATTCAACAATTAAGAAACCCAGTGAATACAAACCATCTGCTGTAAACGTATCCAGAGCCGTGAGTATCTATTAATTCTCTGGCACTGTCTGTCTCTCTGCTTCACTCTATATACACTACACAAATACTCACAGGTGTACGTGTGTATATATTTATTCTC
>NW_026413805.1:0-237 GCF_001194135.2 Octopus bimaculoides | reverse complement strand
ACTACATTGGTCAGAGCTGTTGCATCCATAAAGATTAAAATATCGTTAAGACTTCTGAAATGTTATATGATTCTCTATGCCACGTTCAGAATAACGATAGTTTTCTTCAGTTGACAGATCAAATATTTTTGAGGGGACAGAATATAAATCTGTCAGGTGTTAAGAGGGAAAAGTGCTAAGATTGAGAATTCTGGTATATGTCTTCATATATACATACATGCTCACACACTTACGCAC
>NW_026413804.1:0-569 GCF_001194135.2 Octopus bimaculoides | reverse complement strand
TAATATATCAGTTAAATAAAGTTAAAACATGGTCTGTTTTACTCTTTTTTTTAAAATGTTGTAATACTCATAAAGTTAAACTAGCGCTGTCATACGTAGTGTAATGATCAAATTTCAAATGTGTTTAATTGACAGTTGAGTTCCTGACAACTTTAGTACTTCTTAGAACGCTCCAACAAGCTGAATTTTAGAATAGCTTTTTGACCAATCCGCATGCATCTTAAACATCACGGTTTGCCAGGCATGTCGATATTCTGTAACTTGTTTATATTCATATGATAGATATATTTTTTTTAATGCACATCATTAACTGTTTGTAATATTATTGCTGTCATTTCTGTTCAGAACAGGTTTGAACATGTTAATAAACCGTTTTCTTTTATCTTACTTCCAACCTCACTTGTGCCATGTCGTTTGTGAAAAGGAAAAATTAGAAGCATTTTCTGACCACATGTCTCTATATGTTTACTCAATGGAATTTGAAGAACATTGGTGTTCCGGATTTGTTGTCTGTGAGCGTTCCGAGATATTTTAAAATACGACAATTTTAACATGAAATAACTTTAAAA
>NW_026413803.1:0-300 GCF_001194135.2 Octopus bimaculoides | reverse complement strand
CCCCCCCTCCGCCCCTAACAAATAACTACTTGAAAAGAATTCAACCATTATGACATGCTGTAAGGGTGGGGAAATGGGGGATTTTATTCTTATACACAGTGCTTCATATTTTTAGCTACGTGTACCTGCTTGTGCACTTTTCATAGAAATTTCAGCCACATTATGATCAGTAACATGTTGTATTATAGTACTCCCGCAGTTACCTGCAATGCACGTAAAATGTCTTGATTGAATTATCTAAGGCGCAGGAGTCATATATATGTATATATATATATATATATATATATATATATGTGTGTG
>NW_026413802.1:235-890 GCF_001194135.2 Octopus bimaculoides | reverse complement strand
CATTATTTTTCTTTGTGGTTGGGTCGTTGATGACCTCTTTCCAGCATATTTGATGTCCATCTAGTGGTCATCTCTTATACACGTGTAATACAATTTTTTCTGAATTTTCAGATTTTTTATATGCTAGGCCACTTGGTTTCAAATTGAATTAATTTTCAATTTATCATCCTATCTATATAAATAATAATTTAAATAGTTATGTTCTCCAGCCGGCAACACATACTGCAGTGAATTATTCTCTGCAGAATTGTTTCCGGAATTTTGCGCGCCGGAGCTGAGGTATTTTAAAAAATAGCCCCAATGTAATCGGTAGAACTGTATGCAAGTCTTATTTCATGAAGTCAATTCGTGCATAGTTCTGCAAATTATATTGATTCTAGAACGGCTGTGCTGACGGGAACACGGATGTTGGTACGTAAGTAAAACGTTAACGTTCGAAACTGCACTACACAGCTAATTCTTTATTCTGTATATTTCTCATTTTGTCCTGTTCTGGTGTTTTGCGAAATTTTTCTAGCGAACATTATTTTTCTTTATGGTTGGGTCGTTGATGACCTCTTTCTAGCATATTGGATGTCCACCTAGTGGCCATCCTTTATACACGTATATATATATATATATATATATATGTGTGTGTGTGTGTGTGTGTGTGTGT
>NW_026413802.1:0-215 GCF_001194135.2 Octopus bimaculoides | reverse complement strand
ATATATATATATATATATATATATATATATATATATATATATACATATATATGTATATACACATATATATGTATATATATGTATATATATATATGTATATGTATATATATATATATATATGTATATATACATATGTATATATATACATGTATATATATATAATTGTGTATATATATATGTATGTATATATATGCATATATATATATATATGTATG
>NW_026413801.1:0-212 GCF_001194135.2 Octopus bimaculoides | reverse complement strand
AATTCTTTGTAAGCCTAGTACTTATTCTGTCGGCTACTTGTGCCGAACCGCTAATGTTACAGGGAAGTAAGCACACCAACATCGGTTGTCAAGCAATGGAGTGGGGACCAACACAGACACATACACAAATAAATTATTATTTATATAGATAGGGTGATAAAGTGAATATTAATTCAATTTAAAACCAAGTAGCCTAGCATATAAAAAAATCT
>NW_026413800.1:0-248 GCF_001194135.2 Octopus bimaculoides | reverse complement strand
GGTGAGTGTATTATGTACTTTATGTGTGTATGTGGTTTTATATGAGTAAACAAATTCAATGAATGCTTGTTTTCCAACGTCGATTAAGGATCTTTACCACCGTAATCCGCTTCCTTCTCCTCGCCCTCTTCATCATCATCATCATCATCCTCATCACGATCTCTTCTCTCTCTTTGTTTCTTTTCCTCACTCTATCTAACCATCTATCAGTCTCCTTAATTCTCTCTCTCTCTCTATCTCTCTCTCTT
>NW_026413799.1:0-422 GCF_001194135.2 Octopus bimaculoides | reverse complement strand
CGCACATACGCATTACGAATGTAGGTAATCACGTACGTTCGTTCGTTCGTTCGTATGTATGTAGGTTCGTTGTTTCGCTCGTTCCTTCGATCGTTTGTTCGTTCGTTCGTTCGTACGTACCAACGTTCGTTCGTTTATTCATTTTGTTTCTTCGTTCGTTCGTTCGTATATACGTACGATCGTTCGTTCTTACGTACGTACGTATGTTCCTTCTTTCGATCGTTTGGTCGTACGTTCCTATATACGTACGTACGTTCATTCTCTCATATGTACGTACGTTCGTTGGTTCCTTCGATCGTTCGTTCGTTTGTTCGGACGTACGTACGTATGTTCGTTCGGACGCACGTACGTTCGTTTGTTCGTTCGTTCCATCTTTCTTTCGTTCACAAGTGCCTACGTTCGTTCGTTTGTTCATTCTAATG
>NW_026413798.1:0-412 GCF_001194135.2 Octopus bimaculoides | reverse complement strand
GGGAAGTGAAAAAGTCTTTAATGTTTCGAGCCTACGCTCTTCAACAGAAACAAACAGGCTGAGAAAATAAATGTATATATTCGATGGCGCTTGGTTGAGTGCATATCTTAATTATTAGCAACCTCGGATTTATACCTGAAATACTATACTGATGATGGAAGTAAGTGAGTAATGAGTTTTACATCTCTTTAATCCAGAAACGAGTATGTAGTTAATCAAAGCCGGGTGGATTCGTTATTTTTTTCTCTTTGCCTGCGTGAGTTGGGAGTATTGCTACCTGGGAGTTATATTATGGTAGTGGAATAGTATTAACTGCTATTTCTAAATTTCGGTATGTTGTTGAACCTTAATTATAATTATGCTCATAATTATAAAATTTATATATACATATATGTATATACATATATATATA
>NW_026413796.1:0-214 GCF_001194135.2 Octopus bimaculoides | reverse complement strand
TATATAGTCACTATTTCTACATTTAAGTATGCATGTATGCATGTATGTTTGTGTGTATTTATCTATTTATAACTATATACATCTATCAATATACGGATGTACACACGCATACATTTATACATGTATGCGTAAATATATATATATATATATCTAGTGGCTGTGTTGTAAGAAGTCTGCGTCCCAACCACATGGTTCCGGTTTCAGTCCCTCTGTG
>NW_026413795.1:0-974 GCF_001194135.2 Octopus bimaculoides | reverse complement strand
ATATATATGCTCTAATTAATTACTTTTGAATCGAGTTTCATGCCATGGTGATCTTCAGCCGCAATTTCCTTCCATATTTGAGTTCATTATAGATACATATGTAAGCCAAGCTCGCTAGTTCATTTATGATATTACATTCCACTATTTTTGTATTATTTATTGTGACTATCATTTTTATTGTTTAGCTTTCAATGTTACTTTGTTTTGTTAGGTGATTTGTGTCATTCGTTAATTCGTTGTTTGTATTAAGTTTTCGTATATTGATTTACAAGTGTTATTTTTTCTCCATGGACCGTTTGGTATTTGCAGTCGAGTATTTTAAAGTTTCTGGTATCCTGTTTTCCTAACTTCGGTTAGGTTGTTCCACATCCTGTTTATTGTGATGTTTTTGCTACGTGCTTATTTTCATGTCATTTAAGTTGTTGTCAAGCGCTGTTTCCTGCTTTTTAGTAGGAAGTTTATGTTACCTGAATTTCTGATATCCCGTCTCGCTTCAGTTTGCTTCATTCATATGTGTTAGTTATTTTTTTCATTTAAATTATTTTTCTGAAGTTGTTTGCTTTTTTTCTTTATTGTAGTTCAAAAAATGACGACAGAAAAAAAAAAAGAGACAGAAAAAGAGAAATTCAGATAAATAACGAATATACTCTAGAACCTGTGCTAAGTACTCTTTCTCCTTCATTCTCAGGAGTGGCTGTGTGGTAAGAAACTTACTTACCAACCGTTTCAGGTTTTTATTAGGTAAGACCATTTTATTTCTAAAGCAAAATTTAGGCATTTTGCACACAAGCCATCGTGACATGATTTGATGAAATCTGCCCCAAAGCGTACAATTTCGCTATTTTACGCACATACACAAAAATGACGACGACGCGGGTTCGTTACCAGACTCTGCTCGTATTTTCGTCAAATTGGTCCTATCCTTTAATATAGATTTTAAATTTTTGAAAAATGTCGAAATTTGACGAAAAATG
>NW_026413794.1:0-291 GCF_001194135.2 Octopus bimaculoides | reverse complement strand
TCCTCCTCCTCCTCATCATCATCGACAATAACAACGCCGGCTTCCTTCCTGTTTCCATCACAAATAACGGCGCTAAGTCAACAACAACAACAACAGCAACGACATTAACATCAATAACAATAGCAGGAAGAAGAAGAACAACAATCACAACAACCGGAATGACTACACTCACAACTGGTAATAACATCAATAAAGGCAGTAATGATAGTAATAACAGCAGCAACGTTAAGAATAACAACAACTATAAAACAGTAATAAGAGTAATAATAGTAATAACAACAGTAATAACAA
>NW_026413793.1:0-230 GCF_001194135.2 Octopus bimaculoides | reverse complement strand
TTGCCTTTTCCTTTTTCTTCCTTTCCTTCTTTATGTTTATGTTTGTGTTTGTGTTCTGTCCATCCTTTTCTTGTGGTGGGAAATTTTTCCTCTGATTGTCCAATGGGGCGAGGGCTCCGTTCCTTTGTAGGTCCACTGGCACAGACAGAGGGACTTCTAGTTGCTGCTTCCTTGGGTCCCCTATCCTTTTCTGCCTGGTATATATATATATATATATATATATATATATA
>NW_026413792.1:0-298 GCF_001194135.2 Octopus bimaculoides | reverse complement strand
GGGGCACAAGAAGCAGCTGATAGAAGTGATGCCAAGGGTTTGTACTCTTAAGTTAAGGAGGTGTATGGCCCAAAATCTTCCTCAATAGCTCCAATGAGAACAGCAAATGGGCGTTTCTTTCTGACTGACACCACTTCTATTCATAACATTTTTCTTCGCTTTTGAATAAACCATCATCCATTGACATGAGAACGACAAAAAATTGAACACCTTCCAGTTAGAGAAGTGATGGCATTTGAGCATTTATTTAGCTTTGAATAAGCTGAATAACAAGTCTCCAGGGTCTGATGGAATCTGT
>NW_026413791.1:0-425 GCF_001194135.2 Octopus bimaculoides | reverse complement strand
TATATACACACGGCAAAAGGAAAATGGAGGAGATAGAAAAATGGCATACATCTGCCGGTACACATTCTATGGTGTCTATTTAATCCAAATCAAAAGGGAGTATTATAAGAATAGATACACGTGCAAAGACTATGTGCTACACAAATATATACGAGCAATAGTAATAATAGTAATACATAAAAGAGTAAGAGATTAAAAGATCAGTTCCTTACGGCCGTTTCTGCTAAATGGCAACGATATCCTCCATGCTACCTCCATCTCTTCAGTGTTCTGTAGAGATGGGTAGATCGGGTTTGGATGTTGAGTGTGCCTCTAGGCTTCATCGGAGGGTCTAAATGGTGAAACTCTGGGTAACAGATATTGTGATATTCCTGGTGCTTTTAATAAAGCATATTACTCTACCTCTGGTATTTGAGTACTCTTTT
>NW_026413790.1:0-239 GCF_001194135.2 Octopus bimaculoides | reverse complement strand
ACATATATATGATATACATACATACAAACTTACACACACACGCACACACACCCACACCCACATACACATATATATTTGTATGTATGTATGTATATATGTATACATACATACATATATATATAGAGAGATTTTAGAACTAGCCTTTTTGTTTATATATATATATAATAAGTAATATATATATATAAAATATTATTGTATTGAACGCGACGCATCCATTTCCAAGTATACACACACACACA
>NW_026413789.1:0-619 GCF_001194135.2 Octopus bimaculoides | reverse complement strand
ACCCGGAACGATGTGGTTGGTAAGCAAGCTACTTACCACACAGCCACTCTCGAGCTGCTAAGTTACGGTGCTGTAAACAAAGCAATAACCGTTGTCAAGCAGTGACGGGGAGTGTCAGATAGACACACGTCTATCATAAATTGCCACACGTGTGTGTAATGGTTTTCCACACAGTCTCCATCTATCAAATTCACAAGGCATTAACCTGCCCAGAACTGTTGTAGAAGACAATTGCCCAAGGTGCCATACAGTGGGAGTGAACCCGAAACTACGTGGTTGCAAAGTGACCTTCTTAACCACACAGCAATGTCTATGTCTATTGCCATTCCTATGGCCAATTCTCTATGAAACTCCAGTGAATTTTTGGATATGTAAAATAAAAGAGTAAAAATGTATATATATATTGGTGTCACATAACTGGCTCATAAAACACCCCACTACATTCTTGGAATGGTTGGCATTAGGAAGGGCATCCTGTCATAGAAACCAAGCCAGATCAGTCTGGAATTTGGTACAGCCCTCCAGCTTACAAGTTTTAGTCAAACCATCTAACCCATGCCAGCATGGAAACCAGATGCTAATTGATGATGATATATACGTGTATATATATATATATATA
>NW_026413788.1:0-203 GCF_001194135.2 Octopus bimaculoides | reverse complement strand
TCTGTTCAAATCTTTAGGGATAGTTCCCAATGCACCTATAACTACTGGGACACATTTTACTCGCACTTTCCATACTCTCTGTAATTCAATGCCTAGGTCCTGGTACCTTACTATTTTTACTATACCTTTCATATTGATCTTTACATCATTTGGGATTGTAAAGTCAATTATCTGGTACTTTCTATTCTCTTTATCTACTACTA
>NW_026413787.1:249-546 GCF_001194135.2 Octopus bimaculoides | reverse complement strand
ACACACACACACACACACACACACACACACACACACACACACATTTACTGCCATATATCATACATTCACAAACTTATATCATACATACATTCAAACATGCATATATATATATACATATACACATATTCACAACCATATAACATACATTCGTACATACACACATATACATACATACACACATACATTTACCGCCATATATCATACATTCACAAACTTATACCATACATACATACAGATATTCACAACCAGATAACATACATTCGTACATACACATATATACATACATACACACATATA
>NW_026413787.1:0-227 GCF_001194135.2 Octopus bimaculoides | reverse complement strand
TATATGCACACTCACTTGCACACACATTCACAACTATACAGCATACATACACACACATGCATACAGATGCTCATACATACACATATTCACATTATGCATGCATACATTATACATGCATACATATATACACTCATATTCATAACTATAATACATACATACATACGCATTTGTACACTCATACACACACACATTCACAACCATATATCACATACAAGTATACACTTATG
>NW_026413786.1:188-295 GCF_001194135.2 Octopus bimaculoides | reverse complement strand
ATATATATATATAAACATACATATATATACATATCTATATATATACATATATATATACATGTATACATATATATATACATATGCATATATATAGATATATATACATA
>NW_026413786.1:0-178 GCF_001194135.2 Octopus bimaculoides | reverse complement strand
ATGTATACATATATATATACATATGCATATATATAGATATATATACATATACTTATACATATATATATATATACATACATATACATATATATATACATATACAAATTTATATATATATCTATATTTACATATACATATATATGAATATATCATCATCATCATCATCATCGTTTAACGT
>NW_026413785.1:0-394 GCF_001194135.2 Octopus bimaculoides | reverse complement strand
ATATATATATGCATTTTGAATAATTGTAAATTTCTACTTAAACCAGATTAACTTCTTGATGTCTTTCCAGCCTTATAATTTAAGGCCTAAGGAGGACACTCTTACTTTTTGTTTAATTGTCTTTCGTTTTCTGTTTGTTAACCTTCTACATTTTCTATATGCTTCCTACTCAACTTTTTGCATGTCTCCTCTCATTCAATTTTTAGTTCATTATGATATGTGGTTTGTGCCTGATCAATATGTCTGAGGTATTTCTCAACGTATGAAACTATTAATAGCACATAAAAACATGTATTGTAATTATTAAATAATATTAATTTCTCATCAGACAGAGTACTTTTTTTTTGTTGATCTTACCATCATGGAACAGCACATTCTATATATATATATATAT
>NW_026413784.1:0-294 GCF_001194135.2 Octopus bimaculoides | reverse complement strand
TCTTTCTTTCTTTCTTTCTTTCTTTCTTTCTTTCTTTCTTTCCCTCTCTCCCCCTCTCTCTCTTTCCTTCTCTCTCACACTCTCTTTACTTCCTCTCTCTTTCCACCCTCTTTCTTTCTCTCTCACTCTCCTGAAACTATTTCCACTTAAATTGCAGCATTACAGGGTTTCAACAAAATAACGGATTGTAGTCACAAAGCAGGTTTAATTTATTTATTCAGAAACGATTACATTGAAGCTTACACTGGAAATTACAACAAAGATTACATTGAAAATTTAATAGACGTTTGCTGC
>NW_026413783.1:0-227 GCF_001194135.2 Octopus bimaculoides | reverse complement strand
TCTATCTATCTATCTATCTATCTATCTATCTATCTATCCATCTATACATATATATATACATATAAATGTATGCACATGTGTATATATGTATATAAATATATACATGAATATATATATGTTACAAAGTTTATTCATTTGCATACACGTACAGATATGTAAATCTATAATATATATATGTATATAATACACACATATATATATATATATATATATATATATATATATAT
>NW_026413782.1:0-256 GCF_001194135.2 Octopus bimaculoides | reverse complement strand
GATGATATTGGCGAATCTTGTAGTTCGTAGTTAAAGTCGTGTTGACTATGCTGGCGATGCTGGTGGTGATGATGCTGGTTAGTAGTCGTAGACTCGTGTTGCTGATGGCGACGTCGGTGGTAGTCGTAGCTGGAGATGCTGTTGCTGTAGTCGCTGGAACTGCTGCTGCTGATCTGTGTGGTACACGGAACATTCTCTAGGAGAAACTGAACCGAGACGAATTTGCCGGGTATAATTTGGGCTATTTATAGTTGAT
>NW_026413781.1:0-330 GCF_001194135.2 Octopus bimaculoides | reverse complement strand
AAAATAAATTTATTTACATATATACCAAACTAGTTTCAACAATATTTTTTTTCTATCAATGGTAAAAATTTAGACTTATGAATTAGAAAAACATGTTTAAAAGTTTCAATGTTGATAAGTTTCTCCCTCTTAACTCAGTGTGACTGAAACTTTGATACTCACTTCTTGTCGACTACTACTAACACTATTGAATTTTGTACATTTAAACAAGTTGATCAACAGTTTTTATATTATTGACTGTTATGAACATTTAAACTTGTCAACATTGAAACATTTAAATATGTTTTTCTAATTCATAATTCTAAATTTTTACCATTGATAAACAAAAAA
>NW_026413780.1:0-404 GCF_001194135.2 Octopus bimaculoides | reverse complement strand
ATCAAGTAGTGATGCAGTACGACCGTTTCAAGCGGCTCCATTAAATTGAACAATGCAATCATTACATCAATTTAAATGCAGTATATTATTAGCTACAATAGCGACAACATGAATTTCTTCCGTCTTCTTGCTCTGTTATAGTATTTGAGAAAAATTATATTAATTTGTCCGACAGCTTAAAATTCTATTTATTTGTTTGTGCAGCTGCATTTAAATTGATGTAATGATTGCATTGTTCAATTAAGTGGAGCCGCTCGAAATGGTCGTACTGCATTACTACTTGATATCCTGTTGCTTGTTTTAATTTCATTCACCTTACTTCGAACTGCGCAGATAATACTGGACTGATTTGGCGCTTCAACTTAAGTACCTAATTCAAGTGAATCTCAATTATTTCTTATATA
>NW_026413779.1:0-271 GCF_001194135.2 Octopus bimaculoides | reverse complement strand
GTATATACCTTTTCATTCCTACATAACTACAATAATCTTAAGATACATTGATATTTTTAAATGCACTATTATTTCTCTTCTAATGACTTTCTCCTACCTCTGTTTATACTTCATCTAATAAGACTAATATAATATAATACACCTAATAATAATAATAATTCATTCCTTTGTATGCATATACATATATGTATATGCATATGAATATACATTTTAATATATGTATATGTGTTTATGTATATTTATGTATATGTGTGTATATGTAAAAGTATGT
>NW_026413778.1:0-746 GCF_001194135.2 Octopus bimaculoides | reverse complement strand
CATATATACATCTATGTGTATATATATATATATATATATATATATATATAGATATATATGCATGCATACATACATACATACATATATATATGTGTATGTATATAAATACACACACATGTCTATTTATATATATGTATACAGACATATATATATATGTGTCTGTGTGTGTATAACATATTTACGCATAAACATGAATAAATATATGTTTATAAATATATATGTATGTAAGCATGTATAAGTATTTCATAATATATATATATATATACACACACACACATATAGATAGATATGTGTATGTGTGCATATACATATGTATATACATATATATATACATACATATATACATACATGCAGATATATATATATATACATGCATGTGTGTAAGTGTATATTCATGTGTGAGTGTTTGTGTGTGTGTGTGTGGTTTGTGCATATTCCTGGAATGTCAATTCTGGAGACTTGACCCTCAGCATTATCTCCCCTTCTCCCTAGTTGTTGGTCATAATTGCTACTAAATGATTATTCTATGTTCTCTGGAAATGGAAAGAACTTAAGTAAATGAAGAATTAATGTTGTATATCGTTTTTTTTTATCATTTAAAGTATTTAAGAGAAATGCAAGCTCATTAGCCCGTTGATGATCGATTAAGAGGAAGTCCTACTTTTGGACATTGGAGCCTTTTTCTGATAATGTATAACATATACATACATACATACATATATATACATGCATATATATATATATAT
>NW_026413777.1:0-292 GCF_001194135.2 Octopus bimaculoides | reverse complement strand
TATTTATTTATTTATTCATTTATTTATTTATCCGTTTTCGTCTTATGTTTTTTTACTCGAGTATTTGTTTAACATTGGTATTTTTATTATTAATATTTATTTGTTTATTTATTTATTTATTTATTGGCTGAGTTTCAATAAAGCCAGGCTTATCGATCGTCCAGTTAGCAACTGGCACTTGTCTTACTGAACGCTGAATGCTATTGAAGTTCGGCATTAATGAGAGCCGACAGACTCATACGCACACATACACATACATACACACCGCTCCCCCCCAAATATATATATATAT